>NC_079198.1:97781695-97876695 GCF_029499605.1 Hyla sarda | reverse complement strand
CATTGTAACCCTTTAAAGGGATACTCCACTGGCCACCGTTCTGAACGTCACGGCCATCACACCCCTCCCATAGACTTGCATTGAGGGAACGTCACGTCACGAGGGGGTGTGGCTGACCCCCCGCAGCGTGCGCACACAGTGAAGGCCAGTGAAGTACCCCTTTAATGGTGGCATGGACAGTCTTGTTGTTTTGACTTAATTACTACTTACTGATTGGTGCACCCATTGATTCCCTTTCTCATTGAGAATTTCAGGAGATGCTGTAAAGCATGTATAACCAATAGGTTTTGCAATTGCTTTAATTAGAAAATTTTCAGTATGTCATACAGAAAAAGCCAGTCAAACAACTGCCCCCCCCCTGCCTGCTTGGACACATACTAGTCCTGCTGTGTCCATGTATCATTACCTATGTCATGGACACACTTCCTTGATTGACAGCTGTGAGTGCAGGGCTCAGAGCTGAAGAAAAATCCTCCCACTGTCAGCCTGTGTCCCGCTACTGTCAGTGAGGACAAGCTGGGAGTTGTCGTTTTGCTAATGCTAGGGGAGATGTGAGCAGACAGCATACTGAGGGAGGGGGCGGAGACCTGCACAGTGAGGCCACGCCCCCTACCTTTGAGAGGAATTCAGACTAGTGAGATAAATTTAAAGTGTAATAATAAAATAAAGGTGCTAGACACATAAAAATTACATGTACCTGGTCAGGATTAGGTACTGAGTGATATATTTAAAAAAATGTTTTTGTTGGATCTGATGGGTACGGTTTAAGGGGAACTAGTCACATTGAAAATTCAGTCTAATCTACAGGCAGCATACTATACAGCAGGAGGAACTGCAAAAAGATTTATAGTTTTGTGGAACAAGATTCAGTAAGAACTTGTATTTTATTGGGCTTAGGAGTCAAGTGGGCAGTCCTTATCAGTGATTGACAGCTACTTTGTATGTAAACTTAAACATAAAAAACTGCCAATCACTGCTTAGGACCGCCCACTGGATTTAAATCTATAGGCTACAAGATTTGCTGAACTTTTCCCCACAAAACGTTATATAAATCGTCTCCGCTCCTCTGCTCCATAACATGAGGGCTGCAGAATAGGCTGCATCTTCTTTGTGACAGGTTCCCTTTAAGTATGGATAATTGATGTGCAGATACTACTGTTCGTTCCATCATTAGAAGCATTTATCAGATGTGATTTTATATTTATGTTCAGCATACTAGTAGAGGTACAATTGGGGAACATTGAATCATTAGCGTTGGATTTTCAGTAGCTTATGTGTATAAAACAAGAAGTTTTCCAGGATACATTTATTGATGATCGGTTCTTGTCAATATCAGATTGGTGGAACACAGCCCTTTAGCCTGATCTAAAAGGACCCTTAAAAAGGTACTCCGACGCTTAGATATCTTATCCCCTATGCAAAGGATAGGGGATAAGATGCCTGATCGCGGGGTCCCGCTGCTGGTGACCCCCGTGATCTTGCACGCAGCACCCCAGTTAAAATCAGTCCCCGGAGCATGTTCGCTCCGGGTCTGATTGCCGGCGACCATGGGGTTTTTTCCTGGATAACCCCTTTAAGAAAGTTTTTTTTTTTTTTTTAAGAAATGTTGTACTTTCCAGGGAGAACCAGTCTAGAATGTTGTGTTTACACTGTGGATATGTGTTTTACTACCGAAATAGCAGAAAACATAGTATTTTTACGATTTAGATAAATTTCAATATTTCCTGTATTTTCACATATACCTGCAGAAAAGGCAGAAGAGCGAGCAGAGGGATGTGTCTTACTGTTTGGCTGTACCATGCCAGCCAGAAAAATACTAGGTCATTGCCCTGGCTTGCTCGGTCTTGTTGGCTTCACTGTAGAGGTTTATAAGCTGAATCTGGCATCTTCAAGGTTTGGTCACTCCCTTGGGTTTTCCCACTTTGCTTTTTATATGTAGGCTCCAGAATTATTGGGAAATACTCAAACATATCTGGAAGTAGAAGAATGTATTTATTTTTTTAGAATTCCACCTCTGATCAAGGAGTTTAAAACATTTCAGAATTTATATCAAAGTCAAATGTTGAGAAATGTCAAAACGCGTTTCGGGACCAGTGCATCACTTGTGCCGAAACATGTTTCTGAAGTTACTCAACATTTGACTTTGATATAAATTCTGAGGTTTTAGACAAAATTGCTCCTCATCAGTGAAAACTCTGTTTCTGTGATGTCTCAACTCTACTACGTGTATAGGTCTGACACATTGGAGGAACTAAGCCAGAAGGCCATCTACGGAATATAGCCCCTTGTACTGATGGATTACTCAAAGTATGAGGGTTTCTACATGTATCCCTACTGGAGGAGCAGACATCTCCAAAATTATTGTCTCTTGTCAGCAGAATGATGTGCCACCAGTATCCCAATGTACAGATACCATGGGGTGGTGATACACCATGTTTGTAATGTAAAAGGGTGAAGACTCTGTATAGTGCATACTGCGGCACAGCCTCTTTTATTTTACTTGACTTTTTTGATTGGGAAGTTCACACTAAAGGGGTACTCAACTGGAAAACTTTTTTTTTATTTTTTTTTTATCAAATGGTGCCAAAAAGTGAAACAGACTTGTAAATTACTTCTATTTAAAAATCTTAAACCTTCCAGTACTTATGAGCTGCTGTATGATCCACAGGAAGTTATTTTCTTTAATTTCCTTTCAGTCTGACCATGGTGCTCTCTGCTGACACCTCTGTCCATGTCAGGAACTGTCCAAAGTAGAAGAAATCTGCTCTGGACATTTCCTAAAATCTGTTTAACTTTCTGGCACCAGTTGATATAACAAAGTTTTCCAGTGGAGTACCCCCTTAAGTATTTTGGAATTCTGTAGAAGTCTGCAACCAAATCAGCAAAAATCATGCAGATTTTGGTGCAAAATTGAAGTGGATTTGCCACTATGCACATGTTTGTTTGTTTATTTATTTTATCTATTTATTAAACACAGACCGTTATGAGGTTGGATTAACTCACCTGGTCTATTAACGATTATCATGCAAACTTTTGTGTAAGAAAAAAATTAATTGGGCAATGTGGCCAGCCCATCACATTTATACACGTATCCATGGTAACCAGGCTGTTAACATCAGTTTTTACCTTTTTGGTCTTGCATTAAAGCTCATATTTACTGGGCTTTCCACCCAAACACTTTTGCATTATATAGCAGCAAGGTGTGTTTTCTTTTCTGTTACTGCTTGTATCCATTGTGAATGTGTGACGCTTTTGTTATGCTTTAAAAACAATAAAAATAACTGTAAAACTAAGGCTCATACAGTGGTCCCTCAACATACGATGATAATTCGTTCCAAACGACCCATCGTTTGTCAAATTCATCGTATGTTGAGGGATCCGTGCAATGTAAAAAGTGCATTTAATACTCACCTGTCCCCGCCGCTCCGGACCGCGTCCTCACCGCTCCAGATGCTGTCCCAGGGGCTCCCGATGCTGTCCCGCTGCTCCGGCGTCTTCTTCGCGATCCTCTGGCTTCTTCTGCCTCTTCTCCTGGGTCCGGGCCTCACTTTCTGGTGACGTTATTACGTTGCGGCGCCGGGACGGCGTGCACAGCGACGCAATAACAACGCCGGAAAGCGAGGCCCGGACACAGGAGAAGATGCCGGAGGATCGCAAAGTGGACCCGGAGCAGCGGGGATAGGTAAGTGAACCTGTCCGGGATGCTTAAACTGCTATCCGACAGCAGCTTAAACATTTTGCGCTGTCAAATAGCAGTTAATGCGATGGCCCCGACATATAAAAGCATCGTATGTCGATTTGATCATATGTCGGGGGGTTACTGTATTTACAAGCCAACAAAAAAGTTTATAAAAGTGTTTAGAACTCCTGTCATTTTGAGCCATGGAAAAGAATATATTAAGGAATGGCAGGTTTAGCAGTTAGTGGGGTTCACTGCTGCCGCACACAGGTGTCCTGCTGGGTAAAGACAGATTTGCATGTTGTTGCTTGCTCCAACAGCTAGAGGGAGTGCTGACGGTGAGCATAGAGCTGAACTGTCCTATGCAGCCCTAAAAATTGGCTTCCGTATATGATTTTATCATTAATACTATTATTTCTTTACTATTGTGGTACTCGGTGCATTAGACCTTGAATCTGCTTCTCAGATCTTGTTGCTTTTATAATATTTTTTGACATATATTCTATTCTAGTTGTTAAGATTGAAGCAAGTTGGGGAGGAAAGTAGTTCCAAATGCACTCAGTATTGCTACCTGCAGTAATTCCCAACCAGGGTGCCTCCAGCTGTTGCAAAACTACAACACTCAACATGCCCGGACAGCCAAAGGCATAATGGGAGTTGTAGTTTTGCAACAGCTGGAGGCACCCTGGTTGGGACACTGAATATGAAGTTATGTGACACTACTGATCTCAGATCTGATGGCGTGACTTCCTGAAATATGGACACACAAATGTGTGTGTTAAAGGGCATTTGTAAATTACTTCTATTAAAAAAATCTTAATCCTTCCAGTACCTATTAGTTGCTGAATACTACAGAGGGAGTTGTTTTCTTTTTGGAACACACAGCTCTCTGCTGACATCATGACTAGAGATGAGCGAACTTACAGTAAATTCGATTCGTTACGAACTTCTCGGCTCGGCAGTTGATGACTTATCCTGCATAAATTAGTTCAGCTTTCAGGTGCTCCCGTGGGCTGGAAAAGGTGGATACATTCCTAGGAAAGAGTCTGCTAGGACCATATCCACCTTTTCCAGCCCACTGGAACACCTGAAAGGTGAATTAATTTATTCAGGATAAGCCATCAACTGCCGAGCCGAGAAGTTCTTGACGAATCGAATTTACTGTAAGTTCTAATCATGACCACAGTGCTCTCTGCTGACACCTCTGTCCATTTTATGAACTGTCCAGAGCAGCATATGTTTGCTATGAGGATTTTCTCCTACTCTGGACAGTTCTTAAAATAGACAGAGATGTCAGCAGAGAGCACTGTGCTCGTGATGTCAGCAGAGAGCTCTGTGTTCCAAAAAGAAAAGAATTTCCTCTGTAGTATTCAGCGGCTAATAAGTACTTGCACTTTCTGGCACCAGTTGATTTAAAAAAAAAAATTTAAAAATGTTTTAACCGGGGGTACCCCTTTAAAGATTGAATAGAATGTCTATAGTTTCTAGTATTCCTGCCCAGGATGTGTGACCATCACTGGGGACTTTCATTATTTCTATGATTACTTTTCACTGCCACTACCAAGAACACCCTGATATTTAGCTTGCACTTTTCTTATATTGTCGCAAATAACTCTGCCATAGAAAGTACTTTGTTGGTGTCATGGATGTTGGTGTCATGGATGTTGGTGTCATGGATAAAGTTTCACATGTATTGTGGGCTAGATCTTTATGGCTACATTTTTTTTGTCCTGGGTTCTTGCATTCTATAGCAATGTATAGCTTTAGTTAGTGCTGGGCGGTATACCTATGTGTTTTTTTTTTCTTTACGGTATACATTTTTCACATGCCGCAATCCCGTTTCCGTAGCGACCAACTCCGTGTGATTGTGTAGAGAAACGTCCTGCCGCACAGAGTCTCTGGGAAGTGTAGTCCGAGCCGCACTGAACTGACTGTGAGGAGCTGGGAGGGCACGTGACTTCCGGGTGGGCGCGGGAAACTCGAGGCAGAACTGCGAAGACATGGAGGAGAGTTACTGAATGGCCTCACAGAGACCCCGGGTACCATGGTGAGGACCCCGACCACCTGACACTGAGCTGGAGGGACCCCCCCCCCGAAATACTGTGAAACCGCCATGATTTAAAAAAATACTGTGATATACATTTTCGGTCATACCGCCTAGCACATCATTTAGAGCAGTTGTCTCCATATAATGGACCTCCAGATGTTGCAAAGCTATAATTCCCTGTACTGCCTTCAGCTGTCTAGGCGTACTGGAAGTTGTAGTTTTGCAACTGCTGGAGGACTACAGTTTGGAGACCTAGTACAGGCATAGGTAACCTTTAGCACTGCTGATGGTTTAGGACTACATCTCCCATGATGCTTTGGCAGCATTTTGGCTGTAAGAGCATTGTGGGAGATGTAGTCCAAAACATCTGCCGTGCAGAAGGTTGCCTGTGCTTGATCTAGGGTTTAAGAGATTACAGCAAGCACCATGGACCTATGAAACAATATAGTGGAGCTGACCCTATTGACTTGACTTATATGCAATAGTTTTGTAGGCATGCTCTGTGAGTGGTGCATAGGTTAGTATGCAGAGAGCCAGAGCTCTTAACATCACCTATTGTAAATGGCCTGATCCTATTTTATCTATATAATGAGGTCTCTTTTTTTGTATAAAGTGGAAGTGTCAGCTTAATATTAGGCTTAGTGGCCAGAATGAAAACAGCAAGATTTGAGGATTATTTCAGAATATAGGTGATAAAAAAAAAAAATGTATGTTGATGAACATATAAACAATTTAACAAATTCCTCCTCTGAAATTGTGTCTATAGTTAGGCTTATTCTATTGCTATAGTTAAGCTTATTCTATTGCTCTTATAGCTGATGCAGTCCTATTTTAGGATTGGACCTGACTCCAAAACCATACTGGTCAGGCGGCTTGCTTGACTGCATCTTAGCCGAAGCACCTTTTCTTGGACATTCGTATTGGGACTATGCTCTTCTTTCACAAATACATATACCGGTACTTCTACTGGTTCTTGGTATTGTATAACCATGTTTGTCTTATCGTCTTTCATGATCCTTGTGTGGCCCGCGAGCCACTTTCTGATGTCTTTCTTTGATATGAGTGATGTTATCTACTGTGGTTATGCCCTTGCCATTGTTATTCCCTTTTATTTTTCATTCAATAAAAGATGAAAAATTGTCTATTAAAAAAAAAAAAATTTATCAAATGGGTCATTTTCTGGTGACCTATTCTCTATTAACCCAATGTTGGTACAAAGTGCTAGGCCATCAGATCACACAAGTGACTGCTGCGCCACTTTCACATTTGGCATATATGACCAAATATTATGGCTTGCTCTTTAGTAATATGGTTTTGACCTTGACGCCAAGTTTTAGTCCTATTCTGTCATCCATGGTGCCACGTGTGTGTCTCCTGGGTCACATTGGATGTCTGCATTGTGCTGGGTTCACACCACGTTTTTGCAATACAGTTCTCGTATACCTTTTCAATTTGAAAACCCTATTGAAAACCGTATGCATTGACTCTCCATTGAAAACCGCATGCCAAACGATGCTTCTGGTTGTGTTTGTTTTGCATCGGTTTTGTCCATTTTTTTCGCGTACCCAAAACCGTAGCCTACCACAGTTTTTAGTCCGGGTGAAAAATCGTATTGAAACCGTATACTTTTTTTTCAAAACATGGAAGTCAATGGGAACCGTACAGAACCGTATGTGCGTACAGTTCCACCCGGTTTGCACCATACGGTTTTTGACTTTGCACATGCGCAGTGCACACCAAAAGTTTTTTTTCTTTCAGTCAAACAAGTGAAACTTTATTCATAATGGAATGAAAAGTTAAAAACTTATATGGTTTTTTCCTTAAAAAACTGATGCAACCGGACATCATTTTTCAATATGTATACGGGTTACAGTTCGTACACACGTTTTTATACAGTTTAGTCCGGTTTTGAGGAATCCATTTTTTATCAAAAACCTGATACGGAAACTGTATTGTAAAAGTGGTGTGATCCCAGCCTAAGGGTGCATGCTCACCACGTTTTTGCATAAAAAAAAAACACAGATTCCTCAAAACCGGACTAAACTGTATCAAAACGTGTGTGTATAAATTTTAACCCGTATACGGTTTAAAAAAAGGATGTCTGGTTGCATCCATTTTTTTATGAAAAAAATTTATAAGTTTTTAACTTTTCACTCCATTATGAATAAAGTTTAACTTGTTTGATTGAGATTCCATAAAAATTTTTTTTAAAAACTGTGCAAAGTCAAAAACCATATGGTGCAAACCAGATTGAACCGTGCGCACATACAGTTCTGTACGGTTCCCATTGACTTGCGTGTAAAAAAAAAAAATACGTTTCAATACGGTTTTTCACCCGGACTAAAAACCGTGGTAGGCTACGGTTTTGGGTACGGGAAAAAAGACTAAACCGTACTAGATGCAACCGGATGCATTGTTTGCCATACGGTTTTCAATGGAGAGTCAATGCATACGGTTTTCAATACGGTTCCATACGGTTTTCACATTGAAAAGGTATACGGGAACTGTATTGCAAAAACTTGGTGCGAATGCAGCCTAATACAGTCAATATATGTTGGCTTGCATTTCCGGTTAGTGGTATAGGTGTTGAGTACTCTCATAGATCAGTGGTCTCCAAACTGTAGACCTCCAGACGTTGCGAAACTACAACTCCCAGCATGCCCGGACAGCCAACGGCTGTCCGGGCATGCTGGGAGTTGTAGTTTCGCAACATCTGGCGACTACTACGTAATGTATATTCATTGTCGATATTAAAGGGAACCTGACATCACTCTCATCAGGTTGGTTCTCCCAACCCCCAACAGCCTTTATTAATAGATCAGTTCGGGTATAGGTACAGATCTAATAGCCAAGCATGCAAAAGCTACCAGGAACCTCCCCATTGACTTCTAGATCAGGCAACATAAGTGATGATGGGTCCCTTTAATTCAAGATTGACAGCTGTACTTTTGCCATCAGTGCAGTTCCTAGCTGCGGCTCCTTGCGGCCTCTCTTGTGAGACGCAGTGTGCTTTGGCATGCACTCCATGATGGGATGCTCAGTTCCTCCGCTTCTCCCCCAGTGTCGGTGTCTTCGCCATCTGGTTGGGGCTGTGCTTCTTCTGTGTCTGTGCAGCAGTTGTCACTGGGAAAGCTGCAGCAGTCGGAGCCGGAGGCAACGTCCCTCGCAGATTCCCTGGCTGGGGCCCCTGCCTTTTCTTTTGCACACAAGCTTAGTATGCCAGGGAGAGGTGCTCGCCGCTGAGGCTGTGTACTCTGCTTTATTTACGGAAACAGCAGGGTTGAGATTGATTGCGTTGTAGGAAGGTCTGTGGCTAAGACGAGAAAGGAGTAGGGGGGGGGGGGTGGACCAGAAACAAGCAGGAGGGGGTCACAGCACATGCTCAGTGCCTGTAGTCTGAGGGGGGAAGTTTGCAGCGCTGTGCGTGGAGGCTGAGGTCATAGCACAAGCTCAGTGAAAGCTCTCTGAGGTCTCTGACTGCATGTGCCACCATTTTGAGTAGTTAGAGTAAGAAAAAGGGTAGAGTTTAGAGCAGGAGCTGCAGTCTGAGGGATCCAGGCAGAGCCAGCAGCATCTGTGCTAGTGATGGATGACCTGTTCAGCCCCTGCAGGTAGGAACATGACATCCCTGGCCTCCCGCACTGCTGCTTCTCCTCCAGGCTTGTGCAATGTTTACCATGGACTGTTTGCTGCCCCTGTTTTATTAAGATTGCATGTCACCGTTACACCATGATGGCGTTCTGCTTGTTTACCTGCGTGTCAGGTACGCTTCCGTGCCCTGTGTGCTTGTTCTTGTGTTTTATGTTTTCTCCCCCCCCCCCCCCTTCCACCATCTCTCCCGTCTGTTCCTGCAGAGCTATGTTAACCTCTTGCAGCCCTTTTCCGGTACGATGCATCTCGGTCGTCTCCGTTTCCGAATAGTGGTTACGAGAAGTATTTTGTGCCGTGCCGGTGGCCGCTCTCCGGAGGCTGCACGGCTGGTTATGGGGCTCCTTCGGTGTAATGTTTTGGGCCTGCAGTGAGTGTTTAGATAATGTTTTCGGGAGGGTTGGAGTTGGAGAGTGATTGGCTGCCTACAGCTGTGGGTGGAACTTTTGTCTTGATTGAGAAGTCTACGTTCCCCCGGCTAATGATGGCCATTATTATGATAATGGTCTGGAAGTTAAAAAGCAAATAATCCACCTAATCTGCGCCGATTTCCTTCTCCCCATGCTACATTGCAGCTTCTCGCGCACTGTCATTGTGACAACTGTGTCCATGCCTTCATCTGTCTGGGGTGGGTTTTTGTTTTTTGTTTTGTTTTTTGTTTTGTGCTTTATATTTACATTAAGAAATGCAAGTAAATAAAATTTGATATTTTGTTTGTTTTTATTTTAAATGTTAATAATTTTTCAGGAAAATATTGAACAAAAAAAAATGTTTACATAAAAAAAAAAAAGTTAACAGTTGTAAAGTTTTTTTCATTTTTCTTTTCTTTTTAAAAAAATTAAACCATGAATTAAGGCAGAGAGTATAAATAAGAATAAGAAATGTGTCTGTCCAGCAGACTGTTCCGGGGTCCAAGGAAGACGAGCAGGCATTGACGTCAGTGAAAATAACTTCCAGAAGTTGGCCATTAGCTGTCACATTTAAGAATATCCCGATAACTCGCTGTTCTTCTTTATTTCTATCTTTTTTTTTTTCCCCCTACAACATGCCTCAATTGTGTTTTGATAGAAGAATTACATAAGGGACAATTTCTGTTTACAGGCAGATTGAGATGTCTGTAAACAAAAATAGCGTTTTGTAGTTGTATTGTGAGATCGTCTTTCTTTTGGTCACTCTTGGTTGGAGTTTTTCTTTTTTCTCTTTTTTTTTTTCCTTTTTCTGTAACCGTGATCTGCAACCGTCTGACTCCAAGCTGTTGCAAAACTACAACTCCCAGCATTGGAAGTGATAGTTTTGCTACAGGCTGGGAACTGCTGCTATAATCCTTGTTGTTGGGGCATGGAAGGAAGTTTTTGTTTTTTTAATTTTTGTAGTCTTCTCCAGGATCATAGAAATAAGTCTAAGGCCCCTTTCGCACTACCGTCATGTACCTGCCTTCTGACACCCATTATTCTGCAAAAACAGGTCATGAAAAAATAGATACAATAACTGAACATAATGGATGACCAATCTCTGTTATTTTAACGGGCGTTCAGTCAAAATAACGGACTTGTTCCATCCGTTATTTCATCCGTCATCCACCATTATAGTCGGTTATCTTATGTCCGTTTTAACCCCATCTGGTCGTGATGCTTTACAGCATGCTCAGTAGCAATAACGGATCATAACGGAAGGTGAAAATAACGGGCGCTAACGGATGTGAACATCCGTTAGCCATAGAATTCAATGTTAAAATTTTAATGTCCGTTATTCCACCGTCATTTTTGATGAACAAAAATTAGTGCATGCACCGTTATTTGCACCGTCAAAAATAGCGGACGTTAGTCACAATGGGACATAACTGATGCTAAAGGATGGTCAAAAAATCCCATTGACATGAATGGGATTATTTGATGCCCGTTTTATGGACTTTCTGACGGGTGTTTTTACAGGAGCATATCGGTAATGTGAAAGGGGCCATACACTCCCAAGGTAAAAGAAGGCGAATAATATGTAACTCTCCTCCTTTTGCATAGTAATTTGCAAGTATTTGTATAGAGATTTATTTTTTTTTTGGGGGGGGGGGGGGGGGGGGAGTTTTTCATGGACTGAAGTTTAGCAAAAAGTTCTGGCCTATTGCTTTTTTTTTTTTTGCATTGTCTTCTATATATACATTTTTGGAGAATTAAGTATATTGAATGGCTGTTATATATGTGTGTCATATTTTTCAAGATAATTCCTGTACTATTATATTGGACAATATAAAAATAGTCTTTATGACGATTATTTTATATGGGACAGAAATACTGCAGGAAAATCCACAGGTAAAGTTGCAGTGGATAATCCATACTAAATCATGCAGGTTTTCTTGGAGATTTTCAACTGCGGATTTTAGAGCAGAGTATGTAAATGGCAAAAATAACTTAAAAACAAAAAAAAAGTTTGCCAAAAAAGCAGTAGTTGTGGATTTTTACTATAGATACATGGCGTTTCCCGCACCAAAATATTTAACAGTACACTTATTGCTGCAGATTTTGACTTCTCTGTTAGGGTCCGTTCACACTGAGTAAATCGAGGGGTTTTCCTTGCAACTATAAACTCTCATCCGCATTCCTGATCCTGGAATACGCTGCCAATTTTCTGCATGCAAATACGCTGCAGGAAGTTCGCAGCATATATGCCACATATGAACACACCCAAGAAGCTTGCACATTTGAAGGCCTCATGCACACAACCATATTATGGTTCCGTAGTGTACAGTGTCATAATATGGCACCCATAGGATAAATTTACACAGGACACAAATGCTGCAGATTTGCTGTGGATTTGTTCAAGTAATATCCCCAGTGGAACCCAGTAGCAGTTACGGATTTTACCCACATGCTATGGAGATTTTCTGCAGGGAATCTGATCAGCAGTGTGGATTTTAAAAGTCGTGGCCTGTCAGTTTCATGCTGTTTTTCACATGTCATACTTGTGAATTTAGCTACGTTTTCACATTATTTTGTTTCTGAAAAATTGTGTGGTGTGTAGGTGTACCATAGAGTAATGTTTTCCAACCAGGATGCCTCCAGCTGCTGCAAAACTACAACTCCCAGCATGTCCAGACAGCCTACGGCAACAGATGGAGGCACCCCAGTTGGGAAACACTGCCATACAATACCTCTGTATACTTCACATTTTATACATGACATTCTATGTCAGAAGTTGAATCTAACAGATATCTCCACTAAAGGGGTACTCCACTGGAAAACTTAAATCCTCAATCCTTCCAGTACTTATCAGCTGCTGTATGCTCCACAGGAAGTTCTTTTCTTTTTGAATTTCCTTTTTGTCTGACCACAGTGCTCTCTGCTGACACCTCTGTTCATGTCAGGAACTGTCCAGAGCAGGAACAAATCCCCATAGCAAACCTATCCTGCTCTGGTCAGTTCCTGACATGGACAGAGGTGTCAGAAGAGAGCACTGTGGTCAGACAGAAAAGGAAATTCAAAAAGAAAAGAGCTTCTGGAAAGATTAAGATTCTTAAATAGAAGTAATTTACAAATCTGCTTAACTTTCTGGCACCAATTGATAACATTTAAAAAAAAAAAAAAAAGTTTTCCAGTGGAGTACCCCTTTAAATGGTATACCACCTCACACCTAAGGCCCCTTTCACACTACAGTTATGTTCCTGCATTCTGACATCCGTTATTCAGCAATAACAGGTCATGAAAAAAATGGATTAAATAACTGAATACAACGGATGATAACTGATGACCATTCTGTCAAAATAATGGACATGTGACATCCGTTATCACCCGTTATTTTATGTCTGTTATTTTATTTTCGTGTGATTCCTGGTTGTAAAGCTGTACTGAGCATGCTCAGTACAAAAAACAGATGATAAAAAACCGGACAATAACGGATGTTTTTTGTGAGCATCTGTTTCCCATAGACTTAAATGTTAAATTTTAACGACCGGTTTCCACTGTTATTTTTGACAAAACAAAAATGAGTGCATACACCGTCTTTTGTGTCGTCAAAAATAACGGACATTAGTAAAAACGGACATAACTGATGCAAAAGGATGTTCAAAAAATCCCATTGACATGAATGGGATTTTTTTGACGGCCGTTTTCAGGACTATTTGATGGGAGTAATGACGGAGGTATTTACAGGATGATACCTGTAGTCTGAAAAGGGCCTACGTTTTCTAAGCGTTCAACTTTCTAAATATTTTACCGGAAACACAAGACCATTTTTTCCCAGTATGCATTGTGGGTCTCGAGCACAGTCAGTCATTGTACCCCTACAGGGTGGTTTTTGAGAACATATTGTTTCCAAGTAAATTTGTAAAATTTGATTAAATTAGTTTTTGTTCTGTTGCTTAAAAAAATCCGTAAATAACTAAATTTGATTCTTAAAGTAGATTGATTGTAAGAGGGAACCTGTCATCACTTCATGCTGCCTGAGCCATAAGTCATCAGTGTGGTGCCCATGACTTCTCCCATCCCACCAGTTTTGATTGATAAATTTCTCCATCTGTGGGTATAGGAAGAGATCGATTGATCAAGGTCAGGTATGGGGTGGGGATTTATCTTTTTTTTACACATCTATTGAACTCCATTGATCTGAGTGCTCTGCGATCCATTGATAGAGCCTAGTCCAGCCAGGCTCTATCAATGACAGAGCCACAAACACCAGGGAACAGAGGTAAGCCCAGCTACCAATATAGTGGATCTTTCCCCCCCAGACTCCACTCCATACAGACTGCTGAGCGCTGCCACGCTTGTCAGGTCCGGCCCTGCTTGCCCATAGCAGGGCTAGGGGCCGGAAAAATTCACCTGCCTGGCGCATGGGCAATAGGAATTCCATATCCCTAGAGGAGTATAAGTCTTTGCTTTATAGTTCCGATTCCCACTGGGGACCCCCGCGATCTCTCCTGCAGCACCCTGGTTTCTCAGCTGCACAGAGCGAGGATCGCTCTGTGGCTGATATTGAGGAGCGATGCAGGGGACGGAATATTGTGATGTCACGGCTCTGCTCCCTCGCGATGTCGCGGATCGGCCTTCTCGTGACGTCACGCCCTCAATGTAAGTCTATGAGAGGTCGTGTGACTGCCGTCACGCCCCCTCCTTAGACTTGCGTCCCATCCATCGCCCATCATCAGCCACAGAGTGATCCTCGCTCTGTGCAACTGAGAAACGGGGGTGCTGTGGCGGGACCCCACGATCAGACATCTTATCCCCTAGGCTTTGGCTCAAAAAGAGGAGAAAAAAAAACCTGTGAAGAAATGTAGCCTAATAATGCTGGTCAGTCAGGAAGCTGACCCCTAGCATTCAAGTTAGTTGGGACAGACTGGTCCCCAAGGTATATGTGATCAAATGGTTACAGTGGGGTGCTGGGCCTATAGCAACCAGTCTACGTGGAGTAGCAGAGGATGAGGGTTTTCTGGCAGGGATGCCCTTGTCCGAGAGAAAATCCAACTTCTGGAGCACTCCTTAATAGAGAACAGAATTAGTATTTTTCTTTTTATCGTTTTTATTTAAACACACACTGGAAAAAACAATAAAGGTATCAACGGACAACGCGTTTCAAAAGATACTTCCTCTATCAGGTCAGATGATGGACCTGATGGAGAAAGTAACCTTTGAAACACATTGTCCGCTGATACCATTATTGTTTTTTTCTGTGTGTGTTTAAACAAAAACATAAAAAAAAAACATGAATTCTGTTATCCATTGGTGAGCGCTCCAGAAGTTGGATTTTCTCTCGGACAAGGGCATCCCTGCCAGAAAACCCTCATCCTCTGCTACTCCACGTATCCCTGCACTGTTTGCATAATGGTACCGATGGAATGCAGCCACCAACATCTGGATTAATTAAATCCTCTAAAGGGCTTCACAGTTTTGTGCCTGTAGCGCAACACTATCGGATGAGCAAGGGCCCATACCTTACTACTCCCCGTACCTCCTCTCTATTGCATACCCTGGTAACGGCACTATTGGCGCCATTCTCTGTTCTCTTCTTTTTTTTGCCTCTATAGCAACCAGTCTGTCCACCCCTAGACATCTTATCCCCTATCTAAAGGGTAGGGGATAAAATGCCTGATCGCAGGGGTCCCGCCACTGGGAACCCCCGCAATTTCTCCTGCAGCACCCTTGTTTCTCAGCTGCACAGAGCGAGGATCGCTCTATGGCTGATATTGAGGAGCGATGTGGGGGACGGAATATCGCGATGTCACGGATCGGCCTTCTCGTGAAGTCACGCCCCACCCCCTCAACTGCCGTCACGCTCCCTCCCATAGACTTGCGTCCCATGCTTCGCCCATCATCAGCCACAGAGCGATCCTCACTCTGCGCAACTGAGAAACGGGGGTGCTGCGGCAGGACCCCGCGATCAGACATCTTATCCCCTATGCTTTGGATAGGGGATAACATGTCTAGAGGCGTAGTACCCCTTTAAGTAGACAAGGCAAGAAGTATTTTAATTTGTTTTGAATGTAAATTTCAGAAAGTGAGACTCTAGCAGCAAAGTTCTAGATAAGTTGACTACCAGGCTTGGGTTTGTCCTGTCTAGATTTAGAAACAGAACCCCTGAAGACTGCACTCTATAGAGGGTCTGTAGGACGATAGATGGATTTGCGTGTTAGTGATGCCATTCCATACCAGTTGTAAGGCTAGGTTCATACTATGGCACTTCCGTCCGGAATTCCAATAAAGAATTTCAGTCGTCAATTCTGGTGCAGCAGAATCCTTTTGCTGGTAATGGGATTCCGCTGCACAGTGCACGCTACAAAATTTTAGCGGTGGAATTTCGCCACCAAAAGAGCTTGCTCGCTCACTCATTCTTTAGGCAGAATCCATATAGAAGACATTGCCGTCTGTGGGGACTGCAATGTCTGCACTGGGCGCACTCAGTCATTCTGCCATTCAAGTGTTTTGATTCCCCAGAAAAGTCCAAAAAGACTGTGGACCACCTCAATACAAACTTATCTGTACTTAGCATGATGTAAAAATAGCAAAAAAAGCAATAATTGCCTACCCCACTCCCCTACACATCCTGTTCAACAGACTTCCAGTCCCTCACTGCTTCTGAATCAGGAAGTCTGAACAGGATATAGCTGCTCAGCCAATCACTGGCCAAGATGAAATGCAGCTGCAACCAGTGATTGGCTGAGTGGGCAGTTCTGCTCTCACTCAAAGACTCAAGAGCAGGTAGTAGCAGTGTGCAGTGGGGGACCAGAAGTCAGTAGAAAGGGATCTGTGGTGGACTGGGATAGGTAAGTATTCATGCGAACATACCCAGAAACATATCCCTTTCCAATATCCAGAAATACCTGAATATAATTCAGTCCTGACTATTTTATGTATGTGTGGGGGGGGGGGGCAGCTTTCCTAAAGTCTACCCATGAATGCCGCCAATTGTGGGCACTTATTTCTCATCTCTTTACCTAAGCAAGCATGTCTGATAAAGCATACATGTGCATGTTTGGTTGGGATAGGTTTCAGTTTAAAAAATATATATATATGGTTACGCATGCAATACATCAGCATTACATCAGAAAAGGGATGCCGATGTAGACCAAGGTGCACAGCAGCGGGTCCATTCATTTTAATTAAGCCAGACCTAGTTAAAGGGGTACTCCACTGGCCAGCATTCGGAACATAATGTTTTCAATGCTGTTTTTGCGCTGCGGGGTCAGCCACGCCCCTCGTGACTTCACAGCCATGCCCCCTCAATGCAAGTCTAGGTGAGGGGGCAAATATAGACAAGGAGAAGTGCTCCTAGTGTGATACATATAAATAGAGATGAGAAAAGCAATAATGCTCACTGAGTATAGTTGTACTACAGCCAAGTACAACTTTGGTGTAAACATGGAATAACCCTCAACGGGCAAAGATCGGCAGCCGCTCCTGGCAACACAGATGAAGCACTTAGACGGATCCCTCCAAGGAACAGCACAGGATAAAAGCGGTGCACAAGACTTCAAAGGTAAAATGATTTATTTACCCGGCATGCAACGCGTTTCGCTGGAGAACCAGCTTCATCAGGCATTCACGCCTAATGAAGCTGGTTGTCCAGCGAAACGCGTTGCATGCCGGGTAAATAAATCATTTTACCTTTTGAAGTCTTGTGCACCGCTTTTATCCTGTGCTGTTCCTTTTAGGGATCCGTCTATGGGAGGAGGCGTCATAGACTTGCATTGAGGGGGCGTGGCCGTGAAGTCACGAGGGGCATGGAATTTCCTTTCATGCAGCAGCAAAATCCGTAACTTCAGGTTTCAAAATAATTAACACATTTTATTTATTTTTAAACATAGTCCACATTCACAGCCACTCAGTTTGGATGTGGATTTGTGTTGTGAGAATTTTCCACAGCGAATCCAATCTTAGCTAAAGTGGATAGTAAAATAACAAACTCAATGTTACCGCCTCAATCAGACCTAGCACTGCTCCATGGGATTGCTTAGATGTGACAAGAACACGTTTGCTACAGATGTAGTAGCCTTAGCTTGGTGGTAGTAACACGTGGCTAAGGTGCGATAGAAATCAGATGCCAACGCGCTATTCTTGTAACTAAAATACTGAGGGAAAATGTAAATTTCCTGCGGGGAAGGTCGTCACTCCTGTCATGCAGCGACAAGACACCGGGGAATGCATTGTACGTGGTGCAGGGAGTGCGGGGCCTGTGTGTAGAGGCCATTCTCTCATTTGGGTAGGGGGCTGCCTGGTTACATGGCCCCTGTATCTGTACTACGAGGGTCTGTGCCACCGCTACACCTCCTCCTGCCATTTCACTCCCCCAGCGCCTCTCTGTCCGGCGCGTGTTTACCTCAGTGAGCACAGCGTTTCCATAGTAACCAGCATTTTTTCAAAGGGAAGATCTTGTCATTTTATGTAATTCGCCGCAGCTGAAGAGGGCCGAAATATTAAGTTGTTGCCATGGAGACGTCTTTGATAGATCAGTTTCTTTTGTGTCTTTCTGCTATTTTTTTTCTTCCCCTCTTGTAGAAATTATATAGTCCAGGAGTCTAGAATTAACACCTTCCTCGCAGGGAATAAACCTCTTTGGATCACAACACCAGAAATGGCGCTTGCTGGCGTTTGAAGCAGTTACATTAAAGCCGTCACACTGGCATTAGATCACGCTCGGGGCTCGGTGGCGGGATGCACAGTGATGGTACTGTAGGCTCACAGCATGACTGCTATTATACCACACTGTGCCATCTCAGACTGCCCGTGCAGCCGGGAAAGCAGTCCTATATTATGTGCTCTACATAGACCAGTCATATATGTTCCCAGAAATTATAGTCATCATAAGATAGATGGCCCCCTGGGCCGTCATATATCATCGGGCAGGCATAACAGCACCCTCAATCCGGTCACTTTACCTTTCACAAATTGCACAAGTCTTTTGACGTTCGGCTGCTTTCACACTATAAAATTCATCCGTTTGATGCTCCGTAATAAAAACCCTGAAAATCGGCCGTTAGACAATCCCATACGGATGTTATAAAATCCCATTATAGTCTATGGAATTTTTACATTATCCGTTTTAACCCGTTATAGCCCGTTATTAATGATGGACGTTATTTTGTGACAGGAGAATGAACGGAAGTAGTGCATGCGCTATTTCTCCTGTTACTATCTTCCATCACAAAATAACGTCAGTTATTAATAACGGGCTATAACGGGTTAAAACGGATAATGTAAAAATTCCATAGACTATAATGGGATTTTTTAACAGCCGTATGGGATTTTGTAATTGCTGTTTAATGGCCGATTTTCAGGGGTTTTATAACGGAGCATCAAACGGATCTTTAAAACTGATGAATTTTATAGTGTGAAAGCAGCCTTACCAAGAAGATAACATGATGGATTTTTATTATGGATATTTATTTTAGGTATTTATTCTGGTAAATTACTTCCTATCAAATCTCCTAATATTAAAATGGTTGAATCTGTTTACACAGTGTATTTTGGGGCTTTTTATGCACATTTTTATTTGACTGTGTGTGGGGGTTTTAGCGCATTTCATGTGCCAAAAAACATTCTTTTTTTTTTTTTTTTTTTAAGCAACACTTGAAAAATGACTGTATAATGTCCAAAATAGGAACTCTCCAAGTTTTCTATGGTCTCACCAGTTCTCTGTACAGCAGCATAAACACTTCCCTCTCTACTGCTAATACCTCTCCCTATACACCCATGAGCACTTCCCTTTATACGGCTAATACCTCTCCCTATGCACCCATGAGCACTTCCCTCTCTAGGGCTAATACCTCTCCCTATACACCCATGAGCACTTCCCTCTCTAGGGCTAATACCTCTCCCTATGCACCCATGAGCACTTCCCTCTCTAGGGCTAATACCTCTCCCTATACACCCATGAGCACTTCTCTCTCTACTGCTTATACCTCTCCCTATACACCCAAGCATTCTACTAGCGTTTCCTGCAGGTCTGTGACATTATTTGCCTACCTTTTTAAATCTTCTGAAATAATGACCCCTAAATCACTTTCCTCAGATACTGAGGTTAGGACTGTATCACATATTCTATCCGAGGATTTTTACACCTAAATGAATGGCCTTGCACTTATCCACATTAAATTCTTCCATTCTTCTAGTTTGCCTAAATCATTTGCCATTTGGTGTATACCTCCAGATGGGGGTACCTCTTGGTACACGGCTGATTCTTTTTTTTTTCTGCAAAGCAGATTTTCTTATAGATGATTTTTTCCCCTGTGAATCTGGTTGTTCTGGTTATCTAGCCGAGAGTACCAGCCCCAGACACAATACAGACCTGATTATTACATAAAGGTTGTAAACACTGTAGGGGAGATTTATCAAAACCTGTCCAGAGGAAAAGGTGCCCAGTTGCCCATAGCAACCAATCAGATCACTTCTTTCATTTTTCAGAGGCCTTTTCAATGATGAAAGAAGCGATCTGATTGGTTGCTATGGGCAACTCAGTAATTTTTTTTCTCTGGACAGATTTTGATAAATCTCCCCATGTATTTAAGTCTAAATGAGCTATCTAAATAAAATAATAACTAAATAATAAAAGATAAAAATATTCAACAAAATAAAAAAAATCTGTCCTATAAGTTTTCAGTATCTCTTGTTTTTTTATTAGATAAAAAGTATATGTTAATGTAAGAGTATATTGGGATTGTTTGTCCCTACAACTGGCACAGTATAGCAATATTAGGGCCCTAGTCTCTGCTGGATACAGCAGGTACAGACGCTCAGTCTCCAGGGGTCATCCAGTCTTGGCACCGCTGGCTGTGGCTAGCAGCCAACATTGAACTCAATCACCTCTGTGCGGATCTTTCAGTCGCAATCTGCAACTTGTTCTGCAGATCTAGTGCCACCTGCTACAGCCTGTTCACACTGTGACACTGTGTAAACTTGTTTACTCATTTCTGTGCATGTATTATATGGAAATGTAGAGGTTACAGATCCTCCTTTGCACCATTTTCCCCTTATTTTTATCATTTATATATAATATAATTACATTTCTTGTAGACTCATTCTAATGTGTTTGTGTTACAGGAGGCTGAATAGCACCCAAGGTGAGATTCGCGTGGGGCCAAGTCACCAGGTAAATTTTATTTGTATGCTTTTTGTCTTTGTTTTTTTGTTTTCCTATTATCATTACTGGGGTACTCCACCCCTAGACATCTTATCCCCTATCCAAAGGATAGGGGATAAGATGTCAGATCGCCGGGGTCCCGCTGCTGGGGACCCCCGGGATCTCCGCTGCGGCACCCGCTATCATTACTGCACAGAGCGAGTTCTCTCTGTGCGTAATGACGGACGATACAGGGGACGGAGCAGCGTGACGTCGCGGCTCCGCACCTCGTGACGTCACGGCCCGCCCCCTTAATGCAAGTCTATGGCAGGAGGCGTGAGGACCGCCACGCCCCCTCCCATAGACTTGTATTGAGGGGGCGGGCCGTGACGTCACGAAGGGGCGGAGCCGTGACGTAACGATGCTCCGGCCCCTGTATTGTCCGTCATTTCGTGCAGAGCGAACTCTCTCTGTGCAGTAATGATAGCGGGGTGCCGCATTGGAGATTCCGGGGGTCCACAGCAGCGGGACCCCGGCGATCTGACATCTTATCCCCTATCCTTTGGATAGTGGATAAGATGTCTAGGGGTGGAGTACCCCTTTAATGGCCTTCTACATAGTGCTAAGTCAGTTGAACAGGCTGATTTTTGCCTGTGTAAAAGGTGCGGCGATCAGTGGACAGACAAGCAAACAATCATTTGTAGGCTGATCGCTGGGATCATTTGGCCTTACAAATGCTCATTTGTAGGCAGCACGTTTCCTTATGTAAACAGGGTTACAGCCAACAATAATGTAAGTGAACGGTCACCCGAAAAATACATTAATCGCTGACTCCCAATAATTGGCTCCTATTAACATGCTTCAGTATATCCATTCTGTGCTCATATCGGCTGCGGTCTGCGGGTCCAAAAGAAGCCTACTGTATAAATACCGTATGTCAATGGTCACCGGCCATTTTATACCTTAAATATAAACTCTCTTTAACCTGTTAAGAATACTCAAAGATTGCTGTCTTGCTGCCCTTGTGGAAAAACAGATTTAAAGGGGTACTCCGTCCCTAGACATCTTATCCCCTATCCAAAGGATAGAGGATAAGATGTCTGATCGCGGGGGTCCCGCAGCTGGGACCCCCACAATCTCTGTGCAGCATCCAGCGTTCAATGCGGACGGATTCAGATGAGTGCTAGGCTGTTCGGCACTGCTTCATCTCCTTGGAAAGTGGTCTATGAATATAACCACTGCTTGTGTGGCTGAGGAGCGCCAAGTAAAAACAATACGGCACAATGCTTTGCTAAGATGAAGGGGCAGAAACGTATAGCTATCATTGGGGGTCTCAGCACTTGGACTCCCAAAACTTCTGACGTGTCACTAGGACATGTTAAAAGTTTATAAAGAGGACAGGTATGCTGTAAGGCTAATGGTTGGAGTTTCACAAAAGATCTGCAACCCAGCTACAATACTTTATGGATGTCCTGTGCCATATTGCTGCAGAAATTGCCCTTCTAATTGTGGGCGTTAAAGCCCAGCCTAAGGCCCTGAACCCGTGCCTTGTAATTGGCAGCTTCCAGATAAATATTGCCTTTTTAAGTATGATTTGTATTGCATCCGGAAGAAGTAATTACAGAGGCTGGAGCCGTTGGCGGTGAAGTGCTCTCCATCCTTACTGCTAATATCACTGCAGATGACTGAGCTGCTAATTAGGTCTCCCGACACAGTCCTATCTGTAAGATGGCGGAGTTTACTCCCCAGAGCCTACGCTTGCATTTTTTGTTTGTTTTTTTTTGCATATTTTTAGTGATACCGGCCAGATGCTACAGGTTTGCCAGTGCATTCCTGTTGGTTTGTATCAATCTGAATATGGCTAGAACTAGTCCCTGCTGATTTACTATGGAAGTCAATAAAACCTTTCAAATAGGCCACCTTGTTTGCTTGCTGAGCATTTATTATTAATCTCTTAGCTATAACCTGCCATGGTAACTACTATTTGTTGATTTGGTTCTCACCTTCTCGCCGTTGTTCAGTTTTACTTGTGGAGAGTATTCTTCAGATGTCATGTTTCATTGAGGGTGGCTAACATCATACTGTACTCCACAGGCCAAGCTTCCTGATCTACAACCTTTCCCTTCCCCTGACCGAGATCCCATCACTCAGCATGAAGAGCTGGTGTGGATGCCGGGTGTCAATGACTGCGATCTGCTGATGTATCTGAGGGCAGCCAGGTGAGCCAAACACTATCTCCCACAGGCCTTTCTTCAACTATGCCCTTGTGAACATATGGTGAAATTTGCCATTTTACACTTAGTGATACCAGTTCTGTTTTAGCAGTTAAAATTGGCATCAGCTTGTCCATGAGTCATGGACAAGGCTGCTTGAGCAGACACACCAATAACCTCCCACTACCACAAGGAGGGACACGAAAGGTTAGAGAGGATTTCATACACTGAGCAAATGAAAAGAGGTATTTTTATAATAAATATAGGTGATAGATGCATAAAATTAGATATTCATGGTCAGGATTAGATACTGAGTAACATGTTGTTTTTTTCTTTCAGTGGGATCTGACAGGTACACTTTAAGCCTGGCATAATGACTAGAAGTGTAGCTGCTTTATTGCAAATTGCACCTTTAACCCCTTGGGGACGAAGCCCATTTTGACCTTAAGGACTTGGCTTTCATTTTTGCCCTTTCATTTTTTTCCTCCTTCCCTTCTAAAAATCATAATGCTTTCAATTTTCCACCTACAGACCTATATGAGGGCTTGTTTTTTGCGGCACCAATTGTACTTTGTACTGACATCACTTATTTTATAACCTAATCTGTGGCGAAGCAAAAAAAAAAATGTATTTGTGGGTGAAATTAAAAAAAATGCCATTTTGTAACTTTTGGGGGCTTCCGTTTCTACGCAGTGCACTTTTCAGTAAAAGTGACACCTTTTCTTTATTCTGTAGGTCCATACGGTTACAAGGATACCCAATGGGAATAGGGGAGGGGGATTCAAACTTTTATTAGGAAGGGGTTAATAAAGATCACAGATCGGACAGCAAGGAGGCAGGTGAGGACCCTCCTGCTGTCCAGTTAGCTGATCGGTACATCGCAATTTCTCTGTGATGGTCCCGATCAGTTCCACGGAGCTGCTGGGACATTCTACTTTCGTTTTTAGATCGCAGCGTCTAAAGGGTTAATGCCGGGCAACGGCCTGATCGGCGGTTCCCAGCATTAAACCTTGGTCCTGGCTGCCGATAGTAGTCGGGACCCACCGGGTTTTACGTGCGCTCTGCTCATGAGTGTGCTTCAAACCCCGGGAACGGGACGAGGGTGTACAGGTACGCCCTCCGTCCTTAAGTACCAGGATGCGATGGCGTACCCATACGCCGTCCATCCCCTACAGGTTAACCTCTTAAAGACGAAGGTCGTACCTGTACGCCTTGTCCCACTCACCTATGACGCTCGCTCAGGAACTGAGCGCGGGTCATAGCGGGGTGGCCGGGACCAGTGGCTAATGCCGGACATCACCGATCGCAGTGTCTAAACTGTTTTTATTTTAAAACACATCCCGGCTGCTCAGCAGTGCTGATTGGGACCACCGCGGTGTCCTAATCCGCTGAGAGGATGGCGGGAGGGCCCTTACCTGTCTCACCGCTGTCCGATTGATGATCTGATGCTCCAGCCATGGCAGGCTGGAGCAGCAGAGAACCGATGACACTGATCAGTGCTCTGCATTAATGAACAGAGTATGCAATCTGAAGATTGCATATAATAGTGCCCCATGGGGACTGTAAAATTGTATAAAAAAATAAATATAAAAATGTAACCCCTTCCCTAATAAAATTTAGAATCACCCCCTTTTTACCATTTAAAAAAAATGTATTGCCACATGTGTAAATGTCCTATTTATAAAAATGTAACGTTACTTTAACCGCACGGTCAATGGCGTATACATAAAAAAAAAAAAGTCCAGAGTTGCGTATTCTTCGTGACTTTGTATACCCTAAAAAAAGTGATCAAAAAGTCCCATCAAAACAAAAATGTTACCAATAACAACTACAGGCACAAAATATGAGTCCCCATACATCCTCATATATGGAAAAAGAAAACAAGTTATAGTTATAAGAGGACATTTTTATACATGCTAATTTATCTAACAAAATCATACCTATATAAGTTGGGTATAATTTTAATTTTATGGACCTACAGAATAAAGGTGTAATTTTTACCAAAGAGTGCACTGCGAGGAATTGAAAGCCCCCAAAAGTTACAAAAGTGGAGGAAAAAAGAGGAAAAAACAAAAGTGCAAAAATGAAAAATGGCCTGGTCCTTAAGGGGTTAATGGCAGTTTTCTTGTTAAATTGGTCAAATTGTAGCTTTTACTAACAACAAGAGATATCACAACTTAAAATAAAATACCTATAGCCACTGATACCTCTGTAGTTCACAGCTTTCTATAAACCTGACAAGTGGACACTGAAAATTAAAGGGGTATTCCCGTCTTAGAATATTATGGTATGTAGCTAGAATTTGCAACACCACTGGTGGTCCAAAGTTTGGGACCTCCATTGATCATGACAATGAAGGGGTTGGCACATTTTGCACACAGATTAGCCCCTTACTTTGGGGCTAACCTGTGCTCTGTATTTCCGACACACTTTCCAGTCGGAATAAGTGACGTAAATTCTTTTGGCCATAGTTTGGTAAGTAGTGTGTGACAAAATGTGCGCAGAGCTTTTCCCTCCAGTTATTTGTCCCACCTGACTATCTACGGTTGATCAAGTATGTTCACATATGACACATTTGTTACAGAAACTTCTACAACTATTCGATTTGCCTAAATAAAGTTAGCCCCAAAAAAAAACAAAAAAAACATGCACATGCCCATTCAGGTAAATAGAGCAGATTTTCTGCAGTGTGTGAAAATCCTCTTAGGGGGAGTTCACACATGGCAAATTTCTGACACTGACAATCCATTCCAATCATCTGTGCAGATGCCATGGAAATGAGTAAGACAATCTGAGAATTATGTGTTACAAATCTGCTTTGTAAAAAATATTTCCTTTAGCTATGTGCACATACAGTATTTTCACATTCATTTTGCACCTCAAAATTTCAGTTTTTAGAAGCAAAAGTTGCAAACTTCTTTCATTTTCAAAAGCAAATGCTATAATGCATTTCACAAACCAACATACTTAATACATGTGCATTTGTTTGGACAGGAGCATGGCTGCTTTTGCAGGGATGTGCGATGGTGGATCTACAGAAGATGGCTGTATTGCTGCTTCTCGTGACGATACAACGCTGAATGCACTTAACACAGTAAGTAGTCGCTGTGAGCGCGTCCATATATATAGCCACTGAAATCATTCATCTGTCATCTTATTCACAATGTAGTTGTTATACTTTAGTTTATGATTGATGTTTAGCATTGAGTCAGTGCTTTTTTCTTTAGACATTTATTCACATTGCACTTATATCCAGAAAAGCCCAGATAGACTGCAGGATGTGTGCGGTATTATCTTGGCACAGTGTGTAGTTGTTAAAGCTTCCCAAATCACCAGGGAGGTACTGTAAGTGATTTTCAGCCGTCTGATGGTTGCAGCAAAATAAATGACAATTTCCAGTTGTGTTCATTGACAAGGTAGATGAATCACAGCGCAGAATGTTCTCATATTTGAGAGGTGGATGACTGTTATTGACGGATAAATATTAGTCATTGAAGATGTGCGCTCTTGTATCTGAACACGTTTTTTTTTGTTTTTTTTTATACGTTTTATACCTAGTACATTCAATGTGCGGATGCAGCCCCTTACTGGAACAGGTTTTGCTGTGCAGATAACTACAGTATCCTGTAGTCAACAGTATATGCTTTTACCTTGTTCCAGTAAGGCGGGCTTAGACAACCTGCGGCCTTGGTGCTGGAAGGCCTCTCACCGGTATAACAGCCAGGGAGCTACAGGTTACACGTCTCTCTTATAAGGCATCACAGGAGGTGTTTGTGTTTGGTAGAACTCATTATAGCTGTCAGATCTGCTAGTAAGTTTATACATCAAAGCTATCAATCTGCCTCCTGCTACTAAGCTTCTCTTATGGGCAATACATGAAGACACCACATGCCTTACAGGATACTTTGTCCTAAATGTACAACTGACGTGCTTGATTGATATACAGGACAAAAATATGCTTTTAGCAATAGCAGGAAATAGTTTGGAAGAGATCATTTAGAAATGGGGGGAACTTATCTATCTATTGCACTTCATGCGGCTTTAAGCTACTGTATCCTGCCTGTGACCCATGTGATTATACTAAACCTTTACATGAATGTAATCCTATAGTGTCCAGGAGGCAGTACACTGCAATATGGACTGGTTCCAATACCACTGCTAGACTATAATGTGTCCTAGGCAAGGCCAGCTACTCTCATTCCAAATTATATAGTAAGTAGGTACCCTCTTTTCTCCCATATAGTATTATGCCTACTCTGTGCCCCCATATAGTAGTTAAACCCACCTCTATGCCCTAATATTATTAGGCCCACCTCTGTGCCACCATATATTGTTATGCCACTGACACAGATGACCGGCACTGCCAATACACACTCAGATGTCGTACCGGTAGCGCACCTTCTTTGCATGTGATGGTGCTCAGTCCAAAACACAAACATGGATAGATACTTGCATGAAAGAAAGACAGCACTCACCATACAGCAAATTCACAAATCTTAATTCTTCAATATCTGTGCATGGACCGTAGTACACAGGTCAGGGAGTCACACAGACAGTGGTGAGTGCCGTCTTTTTCTTTCATAGAAGTATATATTGTTATGCCCAATCTGTTCCCTCTGTGTCCTTATATAGCAGTGCTCTTCAAACTGTGGACCTCCAGGTACTGCAAAACTACAACTCTGATTGAGGTTCACAGTTTGGGGACCTAGGCCATTATAGTTTCATGCTTATTCTGTGCCCCTATATAGTAGTAAGGGTCAACTTTTATTCCCCATATAGTAATTAGGTCCCCTTTGAATCCCCATATAGTTGTTAAGCTGACCTCTGTGCCAGCATGTTCTGTTCGCAAACTCACACTGCAGTCTAGCTCAAACTTCCGTGTGACTTTGTTTACACATTAATTTTTTTGTCTGACCCTATTTTCAGGTAGGGGCCTGGAGCTGCAGCTTTATCAGTTCCTATCTTAATCCCTCCCTGGCTGCACCTTAGGCAGCTGCCTAGTTTGTCTAGCAGCAGCGCCTGCCCTGTGTGGTGCCTTGAATTATATTCTGTACTAGCTGAGTACCCGGCGTTGCCCGATTGTTAATTTTCCTCCCAACAAGGATTAGGAAGGAAAAAAAAAAAAAGGAGGGAGCTTTTGACTTCATATCCTGTCCTCTATATTGTTATCATGTCCCGTCCCCATGTCCCCTAGGTGGGACTGATTTGTGATGAAGATATTGTAAGCTGAAAATAGAAGGGGACATTGCTTTGTGGGACTGGGCGTGATTTGCAAGCCAGACCGATGCACAAAAATATACATACATACAATGGTCCCTCAACATACGATGGTAATCCGTTCCAAATGGACCATCGTTTGTTGAAACCATCGAATGTTGAGGGATCCGTGCAATGTAAAGTATAGGAAGTTGTACTCTCCTGTCCCCGCCGCTCCGGACTGTCACCGCTGCCCTGGATGTCGCCCTCCATCGCTGTCTCCACGTCCCCGTGGTGCCCCCGGGATCACGTGTCTCCGTCATCACGTCACTACGCACGCACGCCGCTCCTATTGGATGACGGGAGGGCGTGCGCGGCGACATGATGACGACTATGGAGAGAGCTGGCGATGGTAGGAGACCATCACCGGAGCACACGGGGCACCGCAAACGGCTATCCGGTGGCAGCTGAAGCAGTCTGCGCTGCCGGATAGTGGTTTATGCGATGGCCCTCGACATACAAAAGCATCGTATGTTGTTGCTGCCTTGAACATGCGATGGCCTCTGAGAGGCCATCGCATGTTGAAATTATTGTATGTCGGGGCCATCGTAGGTTGGGGGGTCACTGTGTGTGTGTATGCGTATGTGTGTGTGTATATGTGTGTATGTGTATATATATATAAGTTTTCTAATGAAGTCATCCTTATCTGTATGCTTTATGAAAGTGTTTCCCCACAAAAATCATGTCCCCTATCCACAGGGTAGGTAAAACATGTGTGGTCGCTGTGAATCTGACTGCCAGGATCACCAGGAATAGCCATCCCCAAATGTCACTTGTCAATGAAGCAGCAGTGGACTTGCGCCACTTTTTTTAATGCTAGGCAGACTGCTGGAGGTCACACTTTGCAATCTTGTCAGTCCTACATGAGGGAATGGGTGAGTGGTCCATCAAGCGCACTGCTGCTCGTTTATTCACAAGGGATGATCATAGACTCCTGTGCATAGGTGACATTTTTTTTAGTAGGAAAGCCCTTTAAGGCTATGTTTACATTTCCATCAGAAGTTCTTCCAGGGCCTCTGTTGCAGATTCTGTTAAAAATACAGTATTGAACAAAAATGTAGCAAGCTGTATTTTTGTCCAGTAAAAATATAGAAATCATATTGGAAACCCCACAGACCCCATTAGTCATTGGGCTTTTTTGTGTTTCATTGTGTGTTATGCAGCGGATCTACATAACAGAGATGTCAACGTACCTTAATACCAATTAACAGGGCCCATTTCAGACCCCCCTCTAAAAAGGCTGTGCAGCTATACCCCATGCATGCATTACATGGACAGCCATGTGATACTGAGTTTACCCTTCAGTTGCTGCAGGGTAGATATCTAGATATTTGTAGCTTCTGTTTCCCCTACAGAGATAAATACACTGCTCAAAAAAATAAAGGGAACACTTTAACAATACAATGTAACTCCAAGTCAATCACACTTCAGTGAAATCACATGCTGTTGTGCAAATGGAACAGGTGGAAATTATAGGCAATTAGCAAGACACCCCCATTAAAGGAGTGGTTCTGCAGGTGCAGACCACTTCTCAGTTCCTATGCTTCCGGGCTGATGTTTTGGTCACTTTTGAATGCTGGCGGTGCTTTCACTCTAGTGGTAGTATGAGACGGAGTCTACAACCCATACAAGTGGCTCAGGTAGTGCAGCTCATCCAGGATGGCACATCAATGCGAGCTGTGGCAAGAAGGTTTGCTGTGTCTGTCAGCATAGTGTCCAGAGCATGGAGGCGCTACCAGGAGAAAGGCCAGTACATCAGGAGATGTGGAGGAGGCCATAGGAGGGCAACAACCCAGCAGCAGGACCGCTACCTCCGCCTTTGTGCAAGACCTCATGTGGCTGGAGTGTGTCAGCAGTTCCTGCAAGAGGAAGGCATTGATGCTATGGACTGGCCCGTCCGTACCCCAGATCTGAATCTGATTGAGCACATCTGGGACATCAAGTCTCGCTCCATCCACAAACGCCACGTTGCATCACAGAATGTCCAGGAGTTGGTGGATGCTTTAGTCCAGTTCTGGGAGGACATCCCTCAGGAGATCATCCGCCACCTCATCAGGACCATGCCCAGGCATTGTAGGGAGGTCATATGGGCACGTGGAGGCCACACACACTACTGAGCCTCATTGTGACTTGTTTTAAAGGACATTACATAAAGTTGGATCAGCCTGTAGTGTGGTTTTCCACTTTGATTTTGAGTGTGACTCCATATCCAGACCTCCATGGGTTGATAAATTTGATTTCCATTGATCATTTTGTGTGATTTTGTTGTCAGCACATTCAACTATGTAAAGACGAAAGTATTTCATACGATTAGTTCATTCATTCAGATCTAGGATTTATTATCTTAGTGTTCCCTTTATATTTTTTGAGTAGTGTTTATATTGTGGTTCATTTGACCTTCATTCTTTTTAGCTGGCTTGATACCGTGGATGTTCGATTTAGAATTCAGGCTCAGGCATAGACATAAAGGGCACATTCTCTGTACAGCATTGCTGAATATGTCAGCACTATAAAAATAAACAGTGGCGGTGTTGTATGTATGTCACTGAGCTCTTTGTACAGCCTTGCTCTTTGTTGTTGCTTCTGGGTTTTCCAGGTAGTTATATTCAGCCCTGGGACATATAAAGGAGCCCTGGATGAGCAGTGTCATTTATTATTATGGAAATTCAATAAGGTTTCCATTCCTGCTATAAATCAGACTTGACAATCCAGGGCTTTATTTCTGCAATAACAGCAGCACCTGCTATCAGCACCGCTAGTGCAGTGATTTAAGGTTTTGTTTTTTTGCACAGACACAGCTAAGTAGAGGTCTGTAGAGAAGAGTGAGGGGGCACCCATGGAGCTGATAAGATGTAGTGATCCACGGGAATGTAGCACTTACTGGGCCTTGTCTTTGTGTTGGCTATTAGTGGTGTGCTGTATCCCTTTACGTGTCTGGATAAGAATGTGGGCGGCAGCTCTGTAAAACGAACCCTTCTAAATATAGGGCTGAACAGCCGATGGTGGAAGCAAGTCATCCCTTGAGACCTCCGCATCTCTTCAGTGGTTGTGTAATTTTCAGATTGGGTCTCCTCAATGACAATTCCGTTGACTTTGACAATAGCTGATAAACCAATCTTATTGCTGTTTCTGATCTTGTGTGCGTGTTGGTATTCTATCCTCCCCACCATTCAAGCCATATTGGGGCAGCATGGTAACTCAGTGCTTAGGTTTCTTGCCATTCAGCTCCAGGGAGTTTGTATGTTCTCACGAGTTTCATCTGGGTATTCAAGTTTCCTCTTAGGCTGCATTCACACCTAGTTTTTTACATACGGGTGCCGGATCCGGCTGTGGGAGGGGAAAACCGGGCGCTCCCGTACCCCAGCCGGATCAGCCCGTGACTCCATTTACTTAATGAGCCGTTCGGAGTCAAACGGTGACTCCGGTCGGCTCAGTTTTGACCCATATGCAGTTTCCTGACCGGACCTAAAACCGTAGTATACTACGATTTTAGGTCCGGTCCAAAACCGGATACGGGTCAAAACTGAGCCGACCGGAGTCACCGTTTGACTCCGGTCGGCTCATTAAGTAAATGGAGTCACGGGCTGATCCGGCTGGGGTACGGGAGCACCCGGTTTTCCCCTCCCCCAGCCGGATCCTGCACCCGTATGTAAAGAACGAGGTGTGAATGCAGCCTTACACTCCAAAAACATACAGGTTTGTTAGTGTATGTGAGAGAGTACATTATGAGCCCCATTGTGGACCGGGGATGATGTGAACAGCAACAATCTATGTTGACATTATATAAGGCAGTGTTTCCCAACCAGTGTGCCTCCTGCTGTTGCAAAACTACAGCTCCCAGCATGCCCGGACAGCCAAAGGCTGTCCGGGCATGCTGGGAGTTGTAGTTTTACTATAGCTGGAGGCACCCTGGTTGGGAAACACTGATATAAGGAAAAGCAAAGAATGCCCAGTGTGTTCTGTGGACTTCGCAGTGTAAGCAATAAATATTATTTTTGTATTTTTTGCTCTAAAATGCAGAGTACAGAGCTTGGAGCGACTGTCCGTTCGCCGCCCTCTAGAATCGACCTTACGATAGCATTTTCATAGTCCATCTATCACTTCAAACGTATTATATGATAACGGATCATAAACTCCTGACGCCAGAGATGCACGAACTCACTTTTTTTTTTTCTCCTTCTTTTTTTCCACCGAAACCGTGGAATGTAATTTTCTTCCTCTTAACCAAATTTATTCCTATAGATTGACTAAATCTTAAAATATGGACATTTCTGTCTGCTATCCGTGAGGCTAAGCGGGTCTGAAGTCCCTTTTATATTGTGTGGAAGTGGCAATGTAATGAGTCATTATAGAAGCGCAGGTTGCCAGAGCCGCCTTCTCCTACCCCCATTCAGCTTAGAAACAGGAAAGGTATCTACAGAATATGCACTGTAATTGAAGATATAAATTAGAATGCAGCGCCGTGTGGAGATGTGAGAGACGGGGAATGGAGTTCATTATGAAACCAAGGAGCCTTCCAGCTGTGTCACTAAAAAAGGAAATGGTGAGATCACACTGGCGGCGGATTGGCATTTTCTACATGAAGGTACCCGCTCTGTGCAGGGTTAGTCTGTGCACCAGGTTTACATCAGCAGGTTGTGGTGGTCACATTGCAGAATTGCCCCCCCTGCTCTTAACCTGTAGACCTGTGTAACCAACATTAGGTACACACACACACACCTCACTATAAACCAACAACCTATAGGATTTAACTACAGTGCGTAACTTCCTTCACTTATGATCTTACCATGACCCATTTGCCCTTGACTTTTTGGTGCTTGGCCAAACAAGATGAGGCTAATGGATAGAACTTTAATAGAGCTGAACGTAGTCCCATACACATAACCATTCAGCACGGCTCAATGTTCGTGTCCTGTATAGGGAGGGGTAAGCCGCAGTCAGACAGCTCTGGCATCTCTGGCTTATTCCTCCCAGAGCAATACAGTTATGCAGGACACATCAAGCTATAAGTCTGTTTGGTTACCTTAAAAAGTACCCGTCATCAAATAAACTGTTCTAAACTAACTCAGGCTATGTTCCCAAACTACTCCTAACATCCCTCCAGCCCTTTAAAAAAAAAAAATTCAGAGCTTTAAAAAGCTGTGTATCATACCTTTTCTCTCCAGCAGGTTTCAGTCTGTGCAGCTTTCTGTGATAATCTGTGGAGCTTTCACTTTCTGTGCAGCTGACAATCAAGCTCCGTGCAGAGAAACACTTCCTGGGTTGGATGAGACCAAACTCAATGTATTAAATGTGGCAGGGAACAGAACAGAGCCACCTAGTGGCTGTTTTTTATATTACATTTTTAACATATTTATCTTGATAATTTTAAATGCATGTGAATGGGAAAGCGTCTGCTAATTACATAAGGAACACTATATTAAAAGTTTAATTTGGTGATTGATACTGATTTGTCTAGTCTAATGAATTGGCCACCAATTGATTGGTCTTTTAATAGTTGTTCTGCTTTTAAAGGGTTCTGATTCCCTAGAGTTGTCTGGAATGAGACTAGTTTAGGTCAACTCTATTCATTTGTATACAGCATATTGGTCCGAAAGTCTTAATGTACGGTTCTAAATTGTGTGGGTGCTTGCAGAACAGTCTTTCCTGTACCAGGGAGGGCAGTGCACACACCGCTAATACATGCATTTGAACAGGTACGGGGAATATACAGTAAGGGTAGGATAACTCATTGCAATGTGTGCCAAAGACAGAAGTGGATCCAGCTGGAAGGGGATATATCAAGGAAAGTGTTATACTTTTCCCTTACAGCCGGATCCACTTTGGCTTTGGCACATTTTCTGCTGCAGAAAATCTGCAGTGTGTCTGCAATAAGTGATCCTACCCTTATTCCGCATCAGTGTTATCTAAACCAGGGTGCCTCCAGCTGTTGCAAAACAACAACTCCCAGCATGCCCGGACAGCCTTTGGCTGTCCGGGCATGCTGGGAGTTGTGGTTTTGCAACAGCTGAAGGCACCCTGTTTGGAAAAAACTGCTGTTTATCCATTTGCAGAAGAAGAAAAAAATGGATAGAGATTTGTGTTTACTTTCATGAGCTGTCATTCGACTCCAGGGATCAGGAGGCATGTTCTCCGCTCTGTTTTTGGCCAGTAGAGCTTGGCAGGGAGTAAGAGGGGTGTCTGAGGAAAAACATGGCAGTATGTAAGCTGCTGCTCTGAAATGCTAGAAATGTATCCTGTCTGGGTATTTGGAGTAGTAGTGGTGGCTTATAGTGTCTGCTGTGCTCGGCTTGGCTTCTGCAGGCCGCTTCCTGTATCCTATGTTCTGCTGTATATGTCTAGTTCTGATGCCTTTGACCCATGTTGGGCCAAAAAAGAAATTCTCTGGAGTTTATCCTCTGCGATTAAAGGGAAAATACAGGATGCACTGGACCCCATGTTATTACTTCCATGGACATAAGACCTATGCTAAATGGCCCATGTTGGCTGCTACATCTATTCATGGAGCGGTCACAAATCAGAATTGGAGTAGGCCGGAAAAGACATAAAACCTTGAAAAAAATAAAATCAATGTATTCACTTTGTTTGGTGTAATTTCACCTATATTCACGTGTTTTTTTTTTTTCCTAGCTACATGAAAGCAACTATGATGCCGGGAAGGCGTTGCAACGTTTGGTGAAGAAGCCGGTTCCCAAACTGATAGAGAAGTGCTGGACAGAAGATGAAGTGGTAAGACTCCTGGACACTTATATAAAGCCTGCACCTTTTCACTGGTATACAGTATTCTGCCATGTTACCCACATAATATAAGCAATGTGTAGACTAGAGATGAGGGAACTTACAGTAAATTCGATTCGTCACGAACTTCTCGGCTCGGCAGTTGATGACTTATCCTGCATAAATTAGTTCAGCTTTGAGGTGCTCCGGTGGGCTGGAAAAGGTAGATACAGTCCTAGGAAAGAGTCTCCTAGGACTGTATCCACCTTTTCCAGCCCACGGGAGCACCGGAAAGCTGAACTGATTTATGCAGGAAAAGTTATCAACTGCCGAGCCGAGAAGTTCGTGACCAATCAAATTTACTGTAAGTTCGCTCATCTCTAGTGTAGACCACAGAAGTGAAGCCATTTATAACACACCTATAAAAGGAACAGCCAGAAGCAGCTGCCTCCTGTTTATAAGGACACTTGGATCCACCTGGCAGAATAAATCTGTGCACTGGGCCTCTCAGCAGAATATAGGCGGATCACATATTTAAAGCCAGATAAGATGCCACAGCCTATAAAACATGATAAGGCTCTTAGAAGTCTTGGATGGAGCTGAGGTGATGGCAGGTTTATGTCTTACCCTCAAATAGAATCAGATCACATTGCCTGTGTTAGTTATGGGAACACTTTCAGTAATACTTGGGTTTCATATCTTAACCATTCCTCGGGCACCCTAGAAACATGGAAATCTTTCTAACAGAACACTACTGCTTCTGATTCGACTACCTTTACCATCACAGAACTCCTTACTTAAAAGAAATGTATCGCCTATTTTTTTTTTTTTTTTTTATTACTTATGTTTCAGTATAGCCAGGTACTGAAACATGTTCTTTTTTGAAATCTGTTTCTATACTGTGATTGTAAAAAAAAAAATGTCTCCATTTTTATACTTTATGGGGGCAGCCATCTTTCCTGAGCTTTTTTTTAACAGCATTAAGAGATACACTTTGCAACAGACCCCATTGTCATAGGCAACAATAGATTGAAGTTGTTCAGATGAATGGGATAGGTGTCTTGGCATTCTACAGAAAGGGCAGGCTAATCTGTGTACAACATCTATTGTGTGTAAGGGTCTATTCACACGGCAGAATTTCCGCTTGCGAAATTCAGCCTCAGATTAAAGCTTATATATTTCTATGGAATTCCGCACTGCCACTTACACTTCCAAATTGCCGCTTGCGGAATTCTGTTAGGCTTTAATTTATGGTGGAATTCCGCTTGCAGAAATTCAGAAGTGTGAATGGGAGTGCGGAATCTCATAGAAGTCTATGGGCTTTAATTTATGGTGGTATTCTACAAGCGGAAATTCTGCCGTGTGAATAGACCCTTACACTTTTATATACCCTTGTGTCACCTTTCACTGTACTCTTGCCTGTGACAAGTGGGGTATTGTTGCGAAGTGAACTGTACAGAACAGGAAGTCTCAGATTAGCTTTAGACCTAGTGGCCAGAATGAAAACTGTAAGATTTCAGGATTAAAATATATATAGTAAAATGGAATATTAGAAAAAAAGTCACCTAAAATACTGTATTTATCGGCGTACTTTTAAAACTTTAATTTAAGGCAAAAAGTCTGTTTGCGTGTTATACGCCGATAAATCTTCTGGTCACTGATTTAAAGCGGCCGCAGCAGCGTCTGCTTGTTAAGTATTAACAGCACGGCCGCGGCCACTTTAAATCAGTGACCAGCGGTGTCTCGTCCCTGCACTGTCGCTTGTTTTCTCCCGCACTATCCACAGGTACAGGTGTGGTGGATAGTGCGGGAGACGCTGATTAAAATGAGCCCTACCTTGCCCGGATCTGCGCTACCTTTTAATCAGCGTCTCCCGCACAATCAACCAGTTCCTGTGGATCGTACAGGAGACAAGTGAGTTTTACTTTTCATTTTCCCTCCCTCCCCCCTCCTTCATCATTCCCCCTTTCCCAACTTTTTATAGTTTTGTTTATTTTCCTTACCTGTCTGCGCTTCGTCAGGTCAGGTCAGGCGGAGGGTCTTGCGGGGTCAGTGAAGCAGTGGAGTTACGTCCTCTGCCGGCTTCTCTGTGCGGCATCACTTCATTTCCTTTAGTCGCCGCCCGAAAAGTGACATCCGTGATGCAGCACAGAGAAGCTGGAAGAGGACGTAACTCATCTGCTTCACTGACCCCGCAAGACAGCCGAAGCGAAGACAAGTAAGGAAAGGGGAAGAGTGGTCTTCAACCTGCGGACCTCCAGATGTTGCAAAACTACAACTACCAGCATGCCCGGACAGCAGTTGGCTGTCCGGGCATGCTGGGAGTTGTAGTTTTGCAACATCTGGAGGTCCGCAGGTTGAAGACCACTGGATGCCATAGGAGGAACATGATGGGGGGATGATGACGGGGAAATGATGAGGGGGGGAATGATTGGGGGATGAGATGGGGAAATGATGAGGGGGGGGGGAATGAGAGGGGAATGATGAGGGACATGATGAGACAGGGTGGGGGGATGATGAGGGGGGGAATGATGAGGGACATGATGAGACAGGGTGGGGGGATGATGAGGGGGAATGATGAGACAGGGTGGGGGGGGGGATGATGAGGGGGGACATGATGAGACGGGGAAATCATGGTGGGGTAGGCACTAAATGCTTTGTCTGTATGGCTAGTGGTGGTCTATGACAGGGGGGGATGATGAGACATGGGGGGTGGCGATGAAAGGGGTAAATGTTGCACAGGGACTGATAAAAGGGAAGGAATCATGTGGCACTGGAAGGGACAGGACCAAACTGGGGTGCAGAAGAAAACGAAGTTGGGGGGGATGATGTGGCATTTAGTCAGTCATTTATTTTACTTTTTTTTTTTTTTTACTTAAATTTCCCTGTTAAAATGGGGGTGCGTGTTATACGCCGATAAATACGGTACCTTTAAAAAAAAATTTAACATAAAAACTTGATTTAAGCAATGTCATTTTCTAATAACACATTCCTATTAAGAGATTGTTCAGGATAAGAATAAAGGCCTTTTTACCCCATAAACAGTGTAACTCTTCAAAAAAATACCTACTGATTAAATCAAGATTTTTTTTAGTCTGGCCACTAAACCTCACAATATGCTGAGACTTCCTGTTCTGTAGAGATTACTTGTCAAGTCTTTATCATCACAGGCAAGATTACAATATCAGGTGGCTCAAATATATAGATAAAACAGGATCCACCATGCACAATAGGACGTCCTCCCCCTTTCTGCATAGGTCACACACCATGCCCACAACACTCTATAAAAGTTAAAAAAAAATCTGCAGACTCCTATGGTCCATGTAGCTCGCGCAGCTCCCCTGCCTCATCAATATTCCTTCTATGACAGGGGTGGGGGGGGATGAGCTCTCAGCTCCTCGCTACACCTGGCTCTTGTGTCACAGAAGGGGGCAAGCAGGGGCGCAATATTGATGAGGCAGGGGAGCTGCACAAGCTGGCTCCCCTCCTCCATTGTGTACTGGAGCACAATGGCAAGAACCTTGTAACGAGCAGAACAATAGAAATGCCTAACATAAATAAGTTACCCTTCATTTTAAAGCTCTTCGTCCGCACTGTAACCCATTATACTGGGTTTAGTGTGGATGAACAGCTATCAGATTCTCTTAAAATTTTCGGATGCTCCCACTCCAGGTTTGCCTGAGATTCATCCAATGGATTATGGATGACACATAAGAAAGTTTTTACCAAGCTTTACATTCTATTAAAATTGTATCACCTCTTCCTAAGCAACAGACCATAGAAACTAAGTACCTGGCTACAGTGTTTTTCCTAAGGAAAAATTTGAAATGCCCTCATCAAAATCACACATCATGCGGAAAATGTCAACAAAGTTGAAGTTTCTCGTTACAATTTCATGTGTCTCTCTTGTGTTTTCTACAGAAACGGTTTATTAAAGGATTAAGACAATATGGCAAGAACTTCTTCAGAATTAGAAAAGAATTGCTTCCTAACAAAGAAACAGTAAGTTTTCTAATCCGTAATTTTTCCATTAACGGCTCTTAAATTTTAAAGAAAATTACTCTTTAATGCAGTGTTTTCCAACCGGTGGGCCTTAAGCTGTTGAAAAACTACAACTCCCAGCATGCCCAGGCAGCCAAAGAATGTCTGGGCATCCTGGGAGATGTAGTTTTACCAACAACGTTTGTTTTAACAATTTATTGGTGATGTTTTTCGAAATTCTCCATTGTATTATCTATATTATCAAATAATAATGAAATCTTGCAGTTTTCCCTTTTGCCACGAAGCCCATAAATAAGCTTACACTATATATATATATATATATATATATATATATATATATATATATATATATATTCCTATGAGTGTGATTATGTGCATCACTCAGAGAAGAGGTGGTTTATTTGGCATGTATCAAAGGTAAATTAGTGATAAGCAGATTACGCGCCTCTTCTTGCAGACATCAGCAAGTCGTCGCCCGTTTCCATGGTTTTGACCGCTCCATGTTACTAATACAGTATCGCCTAATTAGCGCAAATGTTTCACAAGTAAATTGCAAGTGGCGAGTGTTTGCTTTTCTCCTCCTGAAGTGTTTCCGAGGAGGGCACATGCCGGGTGACCCTGTTATGGCTCTGAAGACATAACTAGCTCTTTTTGGAGGCCATTCAGGTACAAGTGTGAAAAACATAATAGCTCTCAAGGCTCCTGATAGAATGTTATCCTGTACCCCTTCTTCTAACACGTCCTTTTAAAGTATCTTCATCATACATTAAGAAAGTGTATTGGAGTAGGCTATACCAGGCAGGTGTCTAGCAAAGACTGGCGTTTTCACATTATTCTAGGTGCAGTGGCTAATACACTGTTTCCCAACCAGGGTGCCTCCAGCTGTTGCAAAACTACATAATAACAAGTACATTGCAAAAGGTGCCGAGGCACGTATTAGCAAAGGTAATGTTACAGCATGAAAACGACAGGTTCGCAGTCATCTGACCACAGGGGCCAACACAATGTCAAACTTACAAACCAATTAAGTAACATAGAACACAACAGCAATTAACCGCCACCTATTATCAAGCATCAGCAAATTCCAAAATCTTAACATACACCACCCTGAATGATAGGTACAAGGTGAAAAGGAAGCACACAAGACTAATAACGGACAGGCACTGACATGAGGGAGGATGAAAAATGAGAAGGGAAAGGGAACAAAATGAAAAGTTACCAATAGATATCCCAATTAGGGAACACAAGGAGTGGCCATAGAATAATTGAGTGAGAGGAGAGGAGCACCAAGTACCCCACACTGAAAGGAGTTTACCCTGGCAAAATGCCCGGGCATTTCCTGTTTTAAATTACAGATTTGTAAATTACTCCTATAAAAAAATAAAAATCTTAATCCTTCCAGTACTTATTAGCGGCTGTATACTACAGAGGAAGTTATTTTCTTTTTGGATTTATTTTCTGTTTGACCACAGTGCTCTCTGCTGACACCTCTGTCCATGTCAACTGTCCAGAGCAGGAGAAAATTCCCATAGCAAACGTGCTGCTCTGGACAGTTCCGGACATGGACAGAGGTGTCAGTAGAGTGCACGGTGGTCAGACAGAAAATAAATTCCTCTGTAGTATACAGCAGCTAAGTACTGGAAGGACTAAGATTTTTTTATGGATGTCTTTTACAAATCTGTTTAACTTTTTGGTACCAGTTGATGAAAAATAAAAAAGTTTTCCACTGGAGTACCCCTTTAAGTCTTGCAAAGCCTCCCAGCATGCCCCAACAGCCTTTTGCAGCAGCAGTAAAGTAACATTGGAGAGCCTTTATCTAGCACCGTACTTTCTGTAACTGTCATGGCTCATGTACACTGGTATTTGGATATGAGTGCAATGCCCATAGAAATTTAGAAATTCCGTCAGCAGAACCCCAAATGCTGATATGTTCACAACCTATGGCCTGTCTGTTTATTGAACATCCATTAAGGAGGCTTTAGCAAATAAAACAGAGATTAAACAACCACACGCTGTTTCCGATGACTCAGTGTAAATTCATCAATCATATTTATAATGTCGTATTTGATGTGAGGAAAATGAAAGGCTGAACTGAGCTATGGGGAGGGGTGTTGAGTTGACTCTTGAAAGCTGACATTTTTAATGTCAGAAATGCACCATATACTGAGCAGGCAATAGGGATCCTTGTCACCCATGATTGTCGGGCAGAAAACACGATTGAGAAAGTGGAAAAATGACATGTTCAGGCTTATCCTCATTGAGTTTAAGAACATGATGCCAGGCGTCCAGACCACAAGTCGATAAAGATAAAGGCTCAGAGCCCAGAGATGGATTTGGCCGTACTACAATCGATGGTGGCAGATAATGCCAACCAAGATGATGGATCTTGGTGGAGAAGAGTTTAGGTCAGAGCATCTTGTGCTATCTTTTGTTATTGCACAATTTTTTCTGACTTGGTGTTCCAACTCTTGAAACTCAACTCAAGGTGGAAACCACCATTTTATTTGGCTCATGTACTGCAGGAAATCATTGTCTTTCATGCATTACTGGACAATGTGATGATGCTTGGTGTCTTAGCAGGATAATGCTTTCCTTTCCTGGTTCTCTTCTGCTTGACATTCTGACATTGGGCTGGAAGCTATAACTGATGTCTTCTATGCCCATTATAATGTGCATGGTCGTGTGCTATGCACTTGTGCAGATTATTCTCTAATCTCATTAAGTGGATGAGGTCTGAAGCTCCAGTGGTATTGGCATTTAGGGGAGGGCAGATGGCCTTGAAGAGCGAGGCTGATCCATCTTTGTGCAGTCTGAGCTACACTGATTCGCTGTAAGAATAAGCCCTTGGCTTACTATTGTAATGAATCTGTATCACGGGGCATCACAGCAAAGTATTAGTGTATCCTGCTTGTGCTGAAAGGGTTATATGTGAGCAATAGAAACCTTGGCTCTTACCACCCCCTTGAGGTCTACATTTCTCTGGCTCATTTAAAGCTTTGGATTAAATCTGCCTCTGCAGATATTGTCATCCCGTGTTTTCCCGGACAGAGGGTGAATCAGATGAATATAATGGCCGCCAACACTGCTCTGTCGTGTGTGTTACATCCGTGTTACGTCTGCTTGTATTAATAGGATAGGCTAGAAGTAAAATGCCAACGTATCACCACTCATACTTCGTTTTAAATGAAGAAATTAAGTTAAAAAAAAAAAGAAAGACAATGTATCTTCCTATGCCTCCTGGATTGCCCACGGCTGGCTGGAACTTTAATAGCAATCATCCCTTTAGGCTTTATTTTCCAGACATGACAGCTGAGCCGATAGAAATGTTTTCCATACAACCTTGTAGCAGATGTTGTACCCTGGTATAACGGTGCAGAATTATGAAATGTCTCACGCCATTCACTGCTTCCTCCCAGTCCTCTCCATACAGCCTGCTGGTACCTGCAGTTGTGTGTGTGTGTGTGTGTGTGTGTGTGTGTTGTATGTAGATTAGATATACATGTATACGGTAGATATAAAAAGTCTTCACCCCCCCTTTAAAATGCCAGATTTTTGTGATGTTAAAGATTTAGACAAATATAAATCATGTCAGGTCTCTGTCCACCTTTACTGTGACCTATCATGAATAATTCAATTGAAAAACAGTGAAATCTTTGAGGGGGGAAAGAAAATAAACACGATTACCTGTTGCATAAGTATGCACACCCTTTTGAATTTATTAAATCACTGTATGTAACCTACTTAAAAATTTTCCTAGGGTATGCACCCTATAAGTTCCAGCCTTTAATTTGTACCTAAAGTGTACCTGTCATATCCCACAAAAAATGATGTCACTCAGTACCTGATCATGTTCATAACATTTTTTGTCTAGCACCTATATTTCTCACAAATACCTTCTATCTGTTGTGCACTTGCTTTTGTCATTCTGGGCTTTGGAGGTGTGCCCTCCTTTTGCATGATTAACTTTCTTCCCTGAGTCCTGGGTCTATTCATCCAATCACTGCAGGTTGCTCTGTATTCGCCTACCCTTTTTTTTTATTTATTTATTTTGCATGCTGCAGTCTGATAGGTCAGGAGGGAGCACAGAGGAGTATTAGTTCGACCCTGACTTATTGAAATTTGCCCCAACCTTGTGCGGCAGCCAGCTTGGACAAAGATTATCCTGCAGCCAGACAGGATTATGTTCTGAATGGTGTTTTTTTTTCATGATTTCTATAAAATGGAAATACAACTTTCCTATGAAGTACACTAGAAAGGTTAATGTACACCATGTGAACTTATATAGAAATGAAGCACTCACCAGGTCTTGAGATGAACCGCCAGCTCTTTATTTCATTTTCAGCTTACAGCGATCTAGTAGGTGCGGGGAGAGCGGACAGGTGGAACAGGTGGGGGAAAAGAATGGCCCATGTGAGCACAGAGAGGGTCACTGTGCCGGAAAAGCATAGCGGAATAGTTTATTAGTGGATTTGCAGTGCCGGGTATGTTGCATTCTGGACTAGAAAGGTTAATGTTTTGCCAAGATGTATCAGATTCAAAAACTTTTTATATGTTAAAGTGCCCATTTAAATGGGCACTGTCGGATACAAAAACTTCTATATGTTGTACATCTTGGCTAAACATTAACCTTTCTAGTATACTTAATAAGAAAATTTTGTTACCTTTTTTTTAATAGAAATCATGGCTTATAAAATCATGGCTTTGCCCAAGCAGAAGCACAGGCATGGACAAAGTCCAGTAAGTGAGGGCGCTCTCTCCTCCCTGATAGTACTCCTCTGTGCTCTTTCCTGTCTGATAGTACTCCTCTGTGCTCTCTCCTGTCTGATAGCACTCCTCTGTGCTCTCTCCTGTCTGATAGCACTCCTCTGTGCTCTCTCCTCTCTGATAGCACTCCTCTGTGCTCTCTCCTCTCTGATAGCACTCCTCTGTGCTCTCTCTCCTCTATGATAGCACTCCTCTGTGCTCTCTCCTGTCTGATAGCACTCCTCTGTGCGCTCTCTCCTCTCTGATAGCACTCCTCTGTGCTCTCTCTCCTCTCTGATAGCACTCCTCTGTGCTCTCTCCTGTCTGATAGCACTCCTCTGTGCTTTCTCCTGTCGGATAGGACCCCTCTGTGCTCTCTTGTCAGATAGGTCCCCTCTGTGCTTTCTTGTCGGATAGGACTCCTCTGTACTCTCTCCCGTCTGATAGGACTCCTTTGTGCGCTCTCTCTCTCTCCTGTCAGACCTTTTCTTACAAAGCCATGATTTCTATAAAAAGGAAATAGCATTTACTTATGAAGTCTATTGGAAAGATTGTTTTGCCAAGATGTACAATATATAAAAAGTTTTTGTATCGGACAGTGCCCATTTAAGTCATTTTGGTGTGGGCAGAGGACTAGCAGATTGCTACAGTCTTTTATTTCCTTCCTGCTGATGTCAGCTGCAGGAGCAGATTGTAAGTGTTAAATAGATCATGGGACCTGAACCTATGCCTGACATGTCCATCATAGCAAATACTTACGTTCCCTATTAAATCAATTCTAGAACTCTGTGTTCTGTTGTCTCCCTGTTCATTTAGAAAGTTATGACTAAATTGTAAATATGGTGTGTCCCTGTACACTCTAATACTGTCAGCACTGATTGGACAATAACAGCGTATTGGCTGTAAATGTTGGCACCCCTGAGATTTTTCAAGAAAATGAAGTATTTCTCACAGAAAAGGATCACAGTAACACATGTTTTACTATACACATGTTTATTCCCTTTGTGTGCATTGGAACCAAGCCAAAAAAGGGAGGAAAAAATCTAATTGGACAAAATGTCACACCAAACTCCAAAAATAGGCTGGACAAAATTATTGGCACCCTTTCAAAATTGTGGAAAAATAAGATTGTTTCAAGCATGTGATGCTCCTTTAAACTCACCAGGGGCAAGTAACAGGTGTGGGCAATATAAAAATCACACCTGAAAGCAGATAAAAATGAGAGAAGTTCACTTAGTCATTGCATTGTGTGTCTGTGTGTGCTACACTAAGCATGGACAGCAGAAAGAGGAGAAGAGAACTGTCTGAGGACTTGAGAACCAAAATTGTGGAAAAATATCAACAATCTCAAGGTTATAAGTCCATCTCCAGAGATCTAGATTTGCCTTTGTCCACAGTGCGCAACATTATCAAGAAGTTTGCACCCCATGGCACTGTAGCTAATCTCCCTGGGTGTGGACGGAAGAGAAAAATTTATGAAAGGTGTCAATGCAGGATAGTCCAGATGGTGGATAAGCAGCCCCAAACAAGTTCCAAAGATATTCGAGCTATCCTGCAGTCTCAGGGAGCATCAGTGTCAGCATGAACTATCTGTCGACATTTAAATGAAATGCTATGGCAGGAAACCCAGGAGGATCCCACTGCTGACACAGAGACAGAAAAAAGCAAGAATACATTTTGCCAAAATGAACTTGAGTAAGCCAAAATCCTTCTGGGAAAGCATCTTTTGGACAGATGAGACCAAGATAGAGCTTCTTGGTAAAGCACATCATTCTACTGTTTACCGAAAATGGAATGAGGCCTACAAAGAAAAGAACACAGTAACTACAGTGAAATATGGTGGAGGTTCAAAGATGTTTCTGGGTTGTTTTGCTGCCTCTGGCACTGGGTGCCTTGAATGTGTGCAAGGCATCATGAAATCTGAGGATTTCCAACGGATTTTGGGTCGCACTGTACAGCCCAGTGTCAGAAAGCTGGGTTTGCGTCTTGGGTCTTCCAGCAGGACAATGACCCCAAACATACATCTAAATGCACCCAGAAATGGATGGCAACAAAGCACTGGAGAGTTCTGAAGTGGCCAGCAATAAGTCCAGATCTAAATCCCATTGAACACCTGTGGAGAGATCTTAAAATTGCTGTTGGGAAAAGGCGCCTTCCAATAAGAAACACCTGGAGCAGTTTGCAAAGGAACAAAAACAATCCGGAAAGGTGTATGAAGCTTATTGATGGTTATAGGAAGCGACTGCTTTCAGTTATTTTTTTCAAAGGGTGTGCAACCAAATATTAAGTTAAGGGCGCCAATAATTTTGTCCAGCACATTTTTGAAGTTCAATTTTCTTTTTTCCTCCCTTTTAGGGTTTAGTTTCAATACACACAAAGGGAATAAACATGTATAGCAAAACATGTGTTACAATCCTTTTCTGTGAGAAATACTTCATTTTCTTGAAAAATCTCAGGGGTGCCAACATTTATGGCCCCCCAAAACTAGTAACACCCATTTGTCAGTTCATTTATATAATTCTTGAAGGAATAACAAAGGACAGGAGAGCAGACAAATTCTCTTTAAAGGGATACTGCAGGGAAGTTGAGAAACATAAAAATTCCCCAAAGCCACCAAAATACCTGTCCTGTGTCCCCTGTAATTATCAGTGAGGTTTTTGCAGTACCTTTGGCCCCTGATGTCTCCTAAATTCTTTTTCCTTGTTTGCAGCACAGACTACAACTCCCAGAAGTCGGTGCAGCTCTGTGTAATGGCTGCCAGCCAACTGCTTTCGCTATCTGTGTGCATGTTCACACTGCAACTCACACACTGTACATGTCTTTTCTTTCAGACTATACTTACCCCAGCAATAAATCATGCTGTGCTCTGAATAGCAAAAGTCAGTGATTAGGTTTTCAGCAGAAAAACCGCAGCTATGTGCTCAGTTGTGACTGAGAATCTTCACTGCTTTTCTCTCACAGCTCACAAGCTCCTCACACAGGGAGGGGAGGTGTGGCTGTACAGCCAGAGCTCAAGACCAAACAGAAAAAAGACAGAAATCAGGTGGTGTTGTCTTAAAAGGAGGGGGCTAGGTCTCACTGAGGAGACAAAGTGGATCTCAAAATTACATTTTTCTTTCACTTCCTGCATGTAAGTGACAGCTTAAAGAGCGAAACTACTCTATATAGCTAATAAATAATATTTAGACATAGGTTGGTGATCGGGAAAGGATGGGCAATGGGTTTATTTCCCCGGAGTAGCCCCTTAAGCAAAAGAATCGTGATTCAAGGTAAACAAGTCTCATAAAACTTGTCTTAATTTGAATGTCTTTAACCCATATTCACCCAGCTAGGACGAACATAAAACACGTTTCGGTCCTCTCTGACCTTACTCATAGACCATGGTCTTTGATTAAAGGGGTTTTCCAGCCATAGACATCTTATCCCCTATCCAGAGGGTAGGGGATAAGATGTCTGATCGCTGGTGTCTCGCCTCTGGGGACCCCTGCAATCTCTCCTTCTGCACCCACTTGTCATCAGCCTCATGGAGCGAAGATCACTCTGTGTCTGATGACTCTCGATACAGTATCGTATAGGAGTATCGTGACGTCACGGCTCCGCCCGGTCGAAACATCATGCCCCGCACCCTCAATGCAAGCCTATGGGAGGGGGTGTGACGGCCACCACGCACCCTTCCATAGACTTGCATTGAGACGGCTATCCTTTGGATAGGAGATAAGATGTCTAGGACCGGAGTACCCCTTTAAGGTCAGAGGACCGAAAAGCATCAGATTTTTTTGTTTGTTGTAGCTGTCTGGGTGTGGTTTTAAGATGTTCTAATAAAGTTTTATGGGACTTGTCCAGCTGGAATCTCCATTCTTTTCCTGCTTATTGATTGAAGGACCAATCCATGCAGGGATTTAACCCTTAACTGAGGTAAAAGCTTATTTTTAGAGAAGTCTTTCTTTTATATTTCAGAAAGCCTTTGAATGCAACCCATGTGTTCTTCCACCTGAGCACCTTACCTAGCAGCATTGTCGCGGATTTAAAAGGGTACTCCACCCCTAGGCATCTTATCCCCTTTCCAAACTATCCAAAGGATAGGTGGTAAGATGTCTGATCATTTAAAGCGTCGGGTGCAGCAAGCTTTTGGGAGCGGGCGTGACAGTCACGAGCAAGACACGACCATGACGTCACGAGCCTCCGCATCGCCAGTCATCCGGCACGGAGCAAAGTTCGCTCCGTGCACCAGATGTCTGGGGTACCGCGGGTCCCGCCACTGGGGACTCCCGCGATCATACATCTTATCCAAAGGATAGGGGATAAGATGTCTAGGGGCGGAGTACCCCTTTAAGCTATTTGTTAGGAAGTCCAGAAAGTAGACGAGCTAGCAGAATTGCTAAAATAGTAACTGGTGACAGGCTTGTAATGTCTTTGTATTTATGGCATGGTAGACTCCTGTGGGAATATATATGGACATTTATCAACGGGTTTAGTCAGGTTTTCTTTACTATAATTGTCGCAAAATTGTCGCAACTGCGACTACACGCTTTTTTTTGTGCGACATTTTGACTGGAAAGCGAGAAAAGCAAGTTTTCCTAAAATTTACTATGTAGTAATAATTTTAAAATGGACTACGGGTAGTCAGGTATTTATTAACTGCGACAGTCGCAACTGCGCAAAAAAAAGTCGCAACAGCGTTAAAAATTGACTAAATTTACTCCAGCTCAAACATGGAGCAGAAAAAGCTACTACCAAAGTAAAAAAGGAAAAATTGCTTACGTGAAAGAAAGGCTGAACCAGTTGATAAATACGTCGCACATAAGCAAAAAAAGAGTAAGGAAAAAATTACTAAAAAAAGGAATACATAAGCAAACATTGATAAATGTCCCTCAATGTGATGTTCAACATGGTCATAGTAACTAAGGTGTCCACCTGTGATCACAACTTCATCTCACATCGCTAATAACCGCTCACATAGGAATCCTCCTAAGATTTTTACTTATAGCCCTATTACATGGCCCCACCGTGCACTGTAAATGAGCACCAATCTCCTAGACCTGCGCTTGTTTACAGAGCCACAAGGCTTCTGTATAAGGTGATGTGGGCTGCATGAACCATTGCTGAATTGGTGAGGCATCACTTTGCTGCAAATAGCTGTCCCCGCACACCCCCTTTTATATAGGGAGAGGAGTGGGCAACAATTTTTTCTTTGTTTGTTTTTGACAGGTCTAAACTACATGAGCGTTTAATTATATTTCATTTTTTTCGCTGGCCCTTAGGGTTTACAGAAAAAGTGTGCATGTATGTCTTACATATCAACATATCTTTACATACATTATTACTGTTCAGAAGTCAAGAAAGCAGAAAAGTGTCCAGCTCAGAGGTGTGCAGGAAAAGTCTTCAAATATTTATTCCATAATAAAGTGCAGGATGCAAATAATGGGGAAATAAAGTGACTCTCTTCAGGTTGATGTTAGCACCTTTACTTATATAGGTAAGGGTGCTACATCCTAATGAAAAGCGTCACTTTATTTCCCAAATCCTTGTGTCCTGGTCTGAAGACTTCTACTGCGCATCTCTTCCCTGGACTATTTGCTGTTGTCCTGCACTGTATCCGGGCCAGGTGAGCTAAAGTTTTCTGTTCCTAGTATTATATTTCCCTCACATCTTCTTTAACCCCTTAAAGGGTACTCCGTCGCTAAACATCTTATCCCCTATCAAAAGGATAGGGGATAAGATGTTCGATCGCGGGGATCCCGCCGCTGGGGACCCCCGCGATCTTTCCTGCAGCATCCCCATTATTCATCTGCACACAACGAGGATCACTCTGTGGCTGATTACGGGTGGTGCTGGGGACGGAGTATTGTGACGTCACTGTTCAGCCCCTCCTGATGTCACGCCCCCTCCCATAGACTTACATTGAGGGGGCGAGGCATGACGTTACGATTCTCCGTCCCCTGCACCGTCGTCATCAGCCTAAGAGCGATCTTCATTTTTGCACTTTCGTTTTTTTTCTCCTTACCTTCCAAAAATCATAATGTGTTAAATTTTGTACCTAAAGAGCCATATAAGGGCTTGTTTTTTGTGTCGCCAATTGTACTTTGTAATGACATTACTTATTTTATAACAATCTGTGGCGAAACAAAAGAAAAATTTGTGAGGTGAAATGGAAGGAAAGAAAAGCCATTTTGAACTTAGGGCTTCTGTTTCTACGCAGAGCACTTTTCGGTAAAAATTACACCTTATCTTTATTCTGTAGGTCCATACGGTTACAGGGATACCAAATTTATGTTGGTTTTATTTATTTTACTACTTTAAAAAGAATGTATAACCACATTTACCAAAATTAGTATGTTTAAAATTGTCATCTTCTAACCCCTATAACTTTTTAATTTTTCCGCGTACAGTGCAATTTGTGGGCTCATTTTTTTTGTGCCCTGGTCTGTAGTTTACATCGGCACCATTTTTGTTTTGATGGGACTTTTTTAACGCTTATTATTTAATATTTTTATGGTATATGAAGTGACCAAAAAGTCACAATTTTAGACTGGTATTTTTTTACATGTATGCATCGACTGTGCGGTTTAGCTAACCTTATGTTTCAATAGTTCAGACTATTTACACACGTGGTGGTACCACATAATTTTTTAATTTTTATTTCAAAAATAGGAAAAGGGGGGGGGGCTTATTCACATGTATCGGACGACTGGGAGGCAGGTGAGGACCCTCCTGTCGTCCAGTAAGCTGATCGGGACATCGCAATTCTGTTGCGATAGTCCCGATCAGCTCCATTGAGCGGCAGGAATAGTTTTACTTTCACTTTAGACGTCCTGGGTCCCACTAACGTGGTTAAAACCGTTCGCACGACAGAGAACAGGTTAAATCCTGTGGGTCCCGGTTGCTACGGGCACCGCAGATCGGACTGATGCCCATCATTAACCCTTTAGATGCCGCAATCAAAGTTGATTGCGGCATCTAAAGGCTTAATGCCGGGCATCGGCCCGATGTGCGGTGCCTGGCATTAGCCGTGGGTCCTGGCTGCCTGTAGAAACCGGGACCAACTGGGTTTAACATGTTCTCCGCTCGCGAGAACGGTTTAAACTCCGTTAGCGGGACTAAGGACATACAGGTATGCCCGGAGTCCTTAAGTACCAGGACGTCATGGCGTACCTGTACGCCCTGTGTCCTTAAGGGGTTAAACAGAATTTGCCAGTTCCGGAGAGATTAGTGTCAAGCAGGGGGCACTTGGCTCCTGACAGCCACACCTATTGGCATATAGCTGCCATTATTTATTTTCGTTCACTTCGACTTGAAGGTAAATTGCACCAGAAGGTGATCCTGGGAGCCGGGGATATAAAGGGCCTTGAAGGGCTGAGGTTCCTGTCACTGCCAGGAGGTGATTTGTGCTTAATTAACAAAGCTTCTCCGGGGACTGAGAGCGTGACGGCCCTGTATGAATATTTCATCAGAGGACTGAGCAGCGGGGTGATCAGGGCAGGGTGTTTGTAAATCATGCAGGCTTATACATCTATTATAGCCCTTTGTAGAAGATAGTGTGACTGTCATGGAATGCCTCGTATTAAGGATGGCCTTGAAAGATGCGTGCTTGTCAGCTTGTGTCTGATGTGGGAAAAGAGGATTGAAAAGTGTGCCCCCTATATGCACAGATAAACAGCCGGCCGGCCGAGCTATACCTCCTCCTCTTTATAATTCAGTACATTACCGCTCCACCCTAGTGCATTTTATATTTTACTAGTCCAGAAAGCAACAAATTAGACCACAGGTGTGCACATGGGTGGCTTTTATATTTTACTGTCTGGGCATGCTGGGAGTTGTAGTTTTGCAACATCTGGAGGCACCCTGGTTGGGAAACACTGATCTTAGTTACAGTACTTTAAAGTGATTAATCCAGAAGTGATGTATACCATGGTTGCATTACGGGTCCATTAAAAGGGAACTCTAGTGGAAACAAGTAGAAAACATGTTTTTAAATCAACTGGTGCCGGAAAATCCTTAATCCTTCCAGTACTTATCAGCTGCTGTATACAACAGAGGAAGTTGTTTAGTTCTTTTCAGTCTGACCACAGTGCTCTCTGCTGACACCTCTGTCTGTGTCAGGAACTGCCCAGATTAGAAGCAAATCCCCATAGAAAACCTCTCCTGCTCTGGACAGTTCCTGATATGGACAGAGGTGTCAGCAGAGAGCACTGTAGTCAGACTGGAAAGAACTTCAAAATTGTCTCTGTAATATATCTGGAGCATACAACAACGAAGTACTAGAACATTTAGGGTTTTTAAATAGAAGTAATTTACAAATCCATTTAACTTTCTTGCACCAGTTGATTTGGAAAAAAAAAAATTTCCACTGGCGTTCCCCTTTAAGGAAATCTGATAACCGATCGCCAGCTTTCCTCCTCTGTTTGCTTTACGCTGTGAAGCCTGGTACAACAAGGGGAAGGTTGAACCTATGCTCTGTAGGTGTGATACGTCTGATAAGCAGCCTGTAGCTCGGGCGGGCACCTCCCTCTACACTCTGCCGCGCAGGTATTGCACATTGTTAGCTCAATAAGGAAATGAAAGCAATAGGTTTCGGAGCGCACACAGATTAACAACCTGTTGGGTGTATGTCGGCAGGTAACGTTTAAGGTTTTATAGCTGTGTAGTTTGTTTTTCCTGGTGCTGCACTTGTCTGCATTGGTTCGCTTATTCTCCATGTATACAGTTATGTTTAGGAGTCTTTAGTTCAGATCCCTGGCAGCAGTCATGCCTCCTGGTCAGTATGGTAGACTTGGTTATTACACTGCTTTACTTTATCTAAAACTTTACGTCTTTAACAAGTATTTAGTTCTAGCTTTACTACAAGTCTGTGAGTTACTTTTCTGCCACCCTATGATTAATACTTCTCTGGATTATGGTTTTGTGTTGGGAACACAATCAGGCTTCGGTTTAACCAAACCAGAGATGACCAATCGGCTCAGGTGGCAAGGGCTGATCATGAAGACACACTTGTATGGAGGGTTTACCCACACCTCATAAATGTGACTTAACTGGTTGTGTGGTTTTAGGGACCTTATTGAAGTTATACTGCAAGATGAGATGAAGGGATTTTCTGCTTTGCATTTTCCAAGCTGATCTGTAATGAGATAATAAGCTGCCTGTTTGACTATACTGAAGGAAGCTGTTTATTGCTTCTTCCAGGGAGAACTTATCACCTTTTATTACTACTGGAAGAAAACTCCTGAGGCAGCCAGCTCCCGTGCCCACCGCAGACATCGCAGACAGGCTGTTTTTCGGCGGATCAAAACCCGCACTGCTACCACACCTGTAACCACACCATCCCGGCCTCCTTCCAGTGAATTCTGTGAGTACATTCAGCGACAAGCGCAGCAAGCATTTTAACCTCAGCCAGTGTTTGAAGATCACGTTCAGCGCTGGAAATGTTTACACAAAGGAACAGGACTAAACCTGAATTGTGATACGTCTGATAATGCACCTAGTCTGTGAGCCTTAAAAAATTGCACTTGTGAATGTGAGTAGATCAACCATCACAGGACTGCGAAGTGTGCAGGTGTATAAGCATCAACCATTGTGCCCTGAGATTGATTTGTAAACGTTGCAGCGTTTTTACATTCCCCATCACAGCAGAAAACCCGTTAGGGGTTAAAGGGGTACTCTGGTGGAAAACTTTTTTCTCTCTTTATAAATATATATATATATATATATATATATATATAATCAACTTATGCCAGAAAGTTAAACTTATTTATAGAAATAATTTACAAATCTATCTTAATCGTTCCAGTACTTATCAGCTGCTGTATACTACAGAGGAAATTATTTTCTTTTTGAGTTTCCTTTCTGTCTGACCACAGTGCTCTCTGCTGACACCTCTGTCCAGAGCAGGAGAAAATCCCCATAGCAAACCTATGCTGCTCTGGACAGTTCCTAAAATGGACAGAGGTGTCAGAAGAGAGCATTGTGGTCATGACAGAAAAGAAATCCAAAAAGAAAAGAATTTCCTCTCTAGTATGTATACAGCCGCTAATAAGTACTGGAAGGATTAAGATTATTACTTTTTTTTATAAAAGTAATTTACAAATCTGTTTAATTTCCTGGCACCAGTTGATAAAAAAAAAAAAAAAAAAGTTTTCCACTGGAGTACCCCTTTAAAAGAAAACTGTCACCTGTTCACCCGCACTATAACCTGATACATCGGGTTATAGTGCGGGTGAACAGGAGACCGATGCAAAGTCTCGGACTGCTATACCTACCTGCATTCCAGAACCCTGATCCTCCAAAGGTCCCCCTTCTTCCTGCGCTCACTTGCGCACTGAGGCGGTCCCGACGGTTAGATTTAAATATTCATAAGCGCCGGCGGATCACCGGTCACGTGAGCGCTTGTGCCGACTCATGATACAAGACAGGACGCTCTGACAGATTTATTGCTGCAAACTAAGTTTATGAACACCATCTTTCTGCCAAAACAGCATTATTCAGAGGTTTTTTACAAATAGATGTGGTGTTGCCTCTGTTATTATTAGGACATGGATGGTTAGGCTGGTTAATGTGTTTAACATACATAATCTGATAGATAACCATTAGCGGTCTGGCCAGTTATAGTGAGTAAGGGGAAGACAGATGTGACGGGCAGCTGGGTCTCCCATCCACCTTGACAGGACTGACACTGGGGGAATGTAGTCACACAGTACGGTGTTGTCTGCTGCACTTTACTGATGGTGGTCTAGTCTGGAACATAACCATAGTAATAAACAAGTGACTCTGTGTTCTCACGTGTATCATTTTATTTCTTCTTTATTTATATGCCGTGATAAATAATCATGTTTTTGCTGTTTTTACCCCTATTTAGTGGACCTGAGCTCAGCCAGCGAAGATGATTTTGACAGTGAGGACAGCGAGCAGGAGTTAAAGGGTTATGCTTGTCGCCACTGCTTCACCACCAGTATGTAATGTTCATCACTCTCTTACATGTGCCAAGGGCATTTTATGAATATACTGAATCCATGTGTGGCAGCATAAGTTAATGCTACATTTTTGCTTTCACTACAGCTTCTAAAGACTGGCACCACGGGGGCAGGGAAAACATTCTCCTTTGCACAGACTGTAGGATCCATTTTAAAAAATACGGGGAGCTCCCCCCTATCGAAAAGCCTGTGGACCCACCGCCATTTATGTTTAAGCCTGTAAAAGAAGAAGAAGATGGTCTTAATGGAAAGCATAGCATGAGAACTCGGAGAACTAGAGGCTCGGTATGCAAACATTTGTTGCATAATGTCTTCTGTCAAAAGCTTATAGCAGTGTTTGCCAACCAGGGTGCCTTCATCTGTTGAAAACTACAACTCCCAGCATGCCCGGGCAGCCAATGGCTGTCCGGGCATGCTGGGAGTTGTAGTTTTGCAACAGCTGGAGGCACCCTGGTTAGGAAACACTGGCTTATTGGGTTGCAGCATGATGCATTTCTGCCCCAGCAGACTGGGCAACTTTTTTACCTAGTTGTTCATTGTAGCCTCTGGATTGGAAACCTTCACCTGTGTAGTCTGGGTTCATAGGAGTTGTCGCTTTCCACATGTTCTGTTGGGTTTCATGACAACCAAGTGTATGACAACAGTATATTATAGCAGAATTCACCTGCTGGCACTGTGCCGTACATTAGATGTTTGGCCATTCATATAAATTGGAGCCATATAATACTGCATTTCCCCTGTAGTGGCGGCTGAAGCTCCCCACTGTGATATTAGCTGTTAACTACATTTTGTTTATAGACACAGGTATAGACGAATGGTTTTTATATTGACAACACAGTACACAAGATGTATAACAACATGACCTGCTTTGAAAATAACTCCTTCCACTTATCATGACATCATTTTACAATCTATTCCATTTCATGTAAATGTTTCTTCTGCCAAATAGATGTCTACATTACGCAGCGGGCGCAAGAAACAGACTGCCAGTCCAGACGGCAGAGTCTCCCCTATAAATGAAGACATCCGTTCCAGTGGCCGAAATTCTCCAAGTGCTGCCAGCACGTCCAGCAATGACAGCAAAGCGGAGTCCCTAAAGAAACCATCAAAGGCAAGCGGCAATTAAGCAGTCAGATTGCATTGTTAATTCAGTGTCATTTGTTTGAAGTAGGCTGGGGTGTGCAGCTTCCGTGGCCTCTAGATTACATGCCCATATGGCAGCAGATTTACAAAGCATGATATGCCTCAGTTGTGTGTGTCACTTGTTTAACATGTTTCTCTTTGGCTGCAGAAGATTAAAGAAGAACCCACCTCCCCGATGAAGAGTGCCAAACGCCAGAGAGAGAAGCCAGCGTCTGACACTGAAGAGACAGACAGGGCCACAGCAAAGAAATCTAAAACACAAGTGAGTCAGGGCAGCAACGTCTTTGCTAAATGTTTATCCTGTGGATTGGTGATAAATGTATTTGGTGGCAAACAATCAGGCCTCAGTGTATGTCATATAAATGTACCATAAGAAGCGCTCTAATACCCCTTTTTATGTTAATCTAGGAGATAAGTCGGCCAAACTCGCCATCGGAAGGAGAAGGGGAGGGTGAAGGCGAAGGAGAGGGTGAAGGAGAAAGCTCGGACAGTCGTAGTGTAAATGACGAGGGCAGCAGCGATCCTAAGGACATTGACCAGGATAATAGAAGCACATCTCCCAGCATTCCAAGCCCTCAAGATAATGAGAGTGACTCTGACTCTTCTGCCCAACAGCAAATGTTACAGCCACCAAATGGAGCTCCAGCAATGGTGCCACCTGCTGTGTCGCCAGCACCTCTTCCACCAGTTGTCCCTCCACCTCATAGCATTACTCCTGCTCAAGTATCGCCATCTCCATCACTACCTCCTTCCCAGCCTCCTCAGCCCCCATCACTGTCACTTGTTCAAGCACCAGTTTTACATCCTCAAAGACTTCCTTCACCACATCCAGCAATACAGCCCCTTGCTGGGTCACAAGGAGAGCCTCAGCCTCCAGTCCCTGCGCAAATCCACCCACAGTCTCCACATCATGGCCCAGTAGCATCTCTCCCACACAATATCCAACCACAACCTATATTACAGTATCCAGGTTCCTCTCCACCTCAGCCCTGCCCTGCTCAGGTCTCTCCAGTGCCACAAACCCCATCTCTTAATTTCCCTCATAATACTCAGGGACCACCAAATGCTCAGCCTGCACTGCAGATACCACCTCAGCCTCCCCGTGAGCAGCCTTTGCCCCCTGCACCCATTACCATGCCTCATATTAAACCTCCTCCCACTACTCCTATTCCACAGACCCCTACACAGTCCCATAAACATCCCCCCCATTTACAAGGACCTTCTCCATTTTCTTTGAATTCCAACTTGCCACCTCCTCCTGCTCTTAAGCCTCTTAGTTCACTGCCTGCCCATCATCCTCCTTCTGCTCATCCTCCTCCTCTGCAGCTTATGCCACAGAGCCAGCAACTTCAGGCAACAGCAGCACAACCACCAGTCTTGACTCAAAGCCAAAGCCTTACTCAGACACCGGGGCACCCTCAATCAGGGCTTCATCCTATACCTCCTCAGCCATCTTTTTCACAGCACTCTTTCATACCTGGAGGCCCACCCTCTATAACGCCTCCGACATGTGCTCGAGCTCCTACCCCATCTTCCTTACCATCAGCATCTCCAAGTCTTCAGCCACCATCATCTTGTGCAACCTCTACCGGAACCTCTGGTGTCTGCATTCCTGTGGTATCTCAATCGCCCAATCCACCACCTTTGCCACCAATCCAGATTAAAGAGGAGGTACCTGATGAAATCGATGAACCTGAAAGTCCTCCACTTCCTCCTCGAAGTCCATCACCAGAACCCACTGTTGTGGATTGCCCCAGCCACGCCAGCCAGTCTGCGAGGTTTGTACACTGTCTCTTTTGTAGTCATCAGGGAATTATAAACTCTAGAAGAATTTGAAGCTAGCCATACGCTCTGGATCAATGTTGGCCAAATTGGGAGGTTCAGACAACATTTGTGTATTGTAATATAAGGTTATTTTTTTTTCCCCTAAATGTAAAGTGTGATAGAATCCCACCATGCACTTTACCAAGAAATGGTCATGTGTCCAAAAGAAATGAGCTTTAGAATAAGATTTGTACATGATTAAGAAAAGTTTGTTTTTTTGTTTTTTTTGTCCATAGTCCACAGTTAATGTGTGGCACTCCAACTCTTCTCATTGAAATGCACAGCGAAACCTCCTGATGAAACCTTTCCTTTGAGAAGAGCCCCTTGCATCAAGATTGCTTTTTTTTCTGTCAGATTTTATTCCAATTATATTCTAAAGAAATTGTCATCCAACCAAAGACCACTTTTATGAGCAACTTTTTAAGTGGGGATCCATTTGATAAAACTTTTAAGGGGCATAAAGGGAAACATGCTGGAAAACTTAATAGAAGAAGGGAGGCTATCAGAAAGGGGAGGGTGGATGTCATTCTGAACTAGGGAAGGCAGCCAAGCTGGTAACAAAGAATAAAAGGGGAGAGCCATAGTGGAGGTCAGGAATGAGAGTGGGAAACATGCTGAAGACCAGGAATGAGATGGGGAGCCATAATGTGTGCCAGGAATGAGATGGGGAGCCATAATGTGTGCCAGGAATGAGATGGGGAGCCATACTGTGCGCCAGGAATGAGATGGGGAGCCATACTGTGCGCCAGGAATGAGATGGGGAGCCATAATGTGTGCCAGGAATGAGATGGGGAGCCATAATGTGTGCCAGGAATGAGATGGGGAGCCATAATGTGTGCCAGGAATGAGATGGGGAGCCATAATGTGTGCCAGGAATGAGATGGGGAGCCATACTGTGCGCCAGGAATGAGATGGGGAGCCATAATGTGTGCCAGGAATGACATGGGGAGCCATAATGTGTACCAGGAATGAGATGGGGAGCCATACTGTGCGCCAGGAATGAGATGGGGAGCCATAATGTGCGCCAGGAATGAGATGGGGAGCCATAATGTGTGCCAGGAATGAGATGGGGAGCCATAATGTGCGCCAGGAATGAGATGGGGAGCCATAATGTGTGCCAGGAATGAGATGGGGAGCCATAATGTGTGCCAGGAATGAGATGGGGAGCCATAATGTGCGCCAGGAATGAGATGGGGAGCCATAATGTGCGCCAGGAATGAGATGGGGAGCCATAATGTGTGCCAGGAATGAGATGGGGAGCCATAATGTGCGCCAGGAATGAGATGGGGAGCCATAATGTGTGCCAGGAATGAGATGGGGAGCCATAATGTGCGCCAGGAATGAGATGGGGAGCCATAATGTGTGCCAGGAATGAGATGGGGAGCCATAATGTGCGCCAGGAATGAGATGGGGAGCCATAATGTGTGCCAGGAATGAGATGCAGAATTATGCATGGAAGTATGAATTTGAAGAAAGCCATACTGTGGTAAAACAAAAGTGCTGGGAAAAAGTGATTTGTCACTGGATAAAGACATAATTATAATTTTTTTTTTACTCTTAATTAGTGTTTTTGTGCACTGTACATGTTTGCTGACTGCATTAGACACTTTAACCAAGGTTATGTATACTTTTTTTTTTCTTGAAAAGAACCATTTTCCTTTTTTTTTTTTTTATGCTTTACGTAAATTGCAAGACAAAACCCAAGTCATGTACCAGTGTAGCGCACTCTAGACGGTCAAAACTTAGATGCATCTTTTATTTCCTGTAGATTCTACAAGCACCTGGATCGTGGTTACAATTCCTGTGCTAGAACCGACCTCTACTTCATCCCCCTGAGTGGCTCCAAACTGGCAAAGAAGAGAGAAGAAGCAATTGAAAAAGCAAAGAGAGAAGCAGAGCAAAAAGTCAGAGAGGAACGAGAACGAGAAAAAGAAAAGGAAAAAGAAAAGGAGAGGGAAAGGGAGCGTGAGAGAGAAGCTGAAAGAGCTGCAGTATGTTTTGTATATAACTTTATATCACTCTCTTTAAAGGTTTTAATACAATTTCTCAGTCTTTCATCCCTTCTACTTTTTTTTTTGTGCAGAAGGCTTGCAGTTCTCACGAAGGTCGCCTTGGAGACTCACAGATGAGTGGCCCGGCTCATATTCGGCAATCATTTGAACCCCCTCCAACAACTATAGCTGCTGTTCCTCCTTATATTGGGCCAGATACACCTGCTCTACGTACTCTAAGTGAATACGCTCGGCCGCATGTCATGTCCCCAACCAACCGTAACCATCCATTCTTTGTTCCCCTTAACCCCAATGACCCTCTCCTGGCATACCACATGCCAGGCTTGTATAATATGGACCCTACAATGCGAGAACGGGAATTGCGTGAGAGGGAACTGCGGGAACGTGAAATCCGGGAGAGAGAGCTGCGGGAGAGGATGAAACCTGGTTTTGAGGTGAAACCTCCTGAGCTCGACCAACTTCACCCTGCTGCTAACCCCATGGAACATTTTGCTAGACATGGTGCACTCACCTTACCCCCATCAGCAGGACCACATCCTTTTGCTACTTTTCATCCTGGCTTAAACCCACTTGAGAGAGAGAGACTGGCTCTGGCAGGACCACAACTACGGCCAGAAATGACTTACCCTGAAAGACTGGCAGCTGAGCGGATACATGCAGAGCGCATGGCATCACTTACTAATGACCCATTAGCTCGGCTGCAGATGTTCAACGTCACGCCTCATCACCACCAACACTCCCACATACATTCACACCTCCATCTCCATCAGCAGGACCCATTACATCAAGGTGAGTCATGGGCCAGGGGGGGGTTGGGACAGGGATACTCAGGGAAGTCTGTTTGCCTTGTCCACATGCTTGTCACCTATTTTATGGAATCCGTACATATTCATTACTTGAGTTTTCTGATTTTAAGTCAGTGGAGAGACTGGTTTATCCATGTACGATGTGTTCAGCGTATTTTTATTCGGTCAGACAATATTTCAGGTTTACTCGTATCCTGATCATGACACAATATTTACTTCCTACTAGACCTTAACAAACGTAAGCTAAACTAAGACATAGAAATCAAGTTTTTTAGGTTGTATTAAAATGATTTTAGAGAATTCAGCAGCCTTGATCATGTGAGACTTCTATCTGTAGCTGAGAAAGATGATTTGTTTAGTCTTAAGTGAATTTGTTAGTTTATTACAGAAGATGAGATCAGTGTGGTAGACAAACTGTTTTTTAGGGACATTGTATAAAGGCTTCAGCTCATAGGCTGTATATCCCTAACAACCAGACTGTCAGGGTTTTCACCAACTTTCATCTCAGTCTAACTTTTATAGCAAGACATTTCATGCTAGTGTTTTCCAAGACCCCTTTACTCTGTACACCATGCATAGTGATTCTTCCACATATGTAACCAGTGTTTACCTCTTGATATGTACCAAATGTTTTAGTTGCACAGAAAAGAATACAGCATTGAGTATTAGAATTCATGTGATAAGACTATATTGTAGTTCTGTGTTAAAATATTAGTCCAATATTTTGGTCCCGCACGATCTTTAGCTCCAGTGTGGGAAGACACAGGCCTCGTTGGGCGCTGCGGTTGCCGAGGCAAATGTACCACGCACAGCAAAGTTCTGATGAACGGAACTTGTGCATCTTTTTTTACAACATTTGTGCAAATTTCTGCTTCATCAACCGCACTGCTCAGTGTGACTTGAAGGTCACGTTGGATTGAAGTATTGGACTTGCGCCTTAATATTACCCTAGATTGAGTAGAGGAGTCAGAGGGTGTGAAGGGCAAGGTATGTGGGGACACTAAAGATACATTTCTGCGATGTCCACATGCCATGTGTGGTTGCCCTTTAAGCATAGAGTTGACACGTTTTCTGGTTTCTTGGTAAGGCATTGTAAGAGTAGAGAGACTTAAATCAATATCCTTACAATGTTCTGTCTGGAGGTGTTAATATTCATTGGTATTTTGTGGACTCTTGGTATCGTAGCAGAAGAGATGATATATTTTTATAGCTTTATTCTCATAGCATTTTGACTTAAGGGCCAAGTCTCTCTCCAAATACAATCCTTGTAGGCTTTTGTTATTGCCCTAAGAGGAACACGACACAGTTTGTCCCCTCTTAATCTTTTGGTTCCAGTCAGTCATTCTTATCAGGAATACATGAGGAGGTTACCAGGGTTCACTTGCTGGCAGAATCATTCTGGTATTGTGGCGGGAACAAAATCCATATGTGTGTTCTTATATGTGATGGCGGCATCTTACGATGTTATGTGTTTTCAATAGACTGCTGCTGTAACTCTAAGTCTTGGCCGGGCGTGGCTGAAAACGGGACATGTGTTCCAGTCCACTTTCCTGGTAAATAAAAGTAACCATTTTAAAAGGGGGGAGAAGAAGGACTTGGGAGACCGGGATTATCTTTTCAAAATGTGAAGCGAGCCCACAAAACTTAAAATACATAAAACAAGAAAAAAAAATAAAAAAATGTCTAGCGAAAACTTTCCTAAGCAGCCTCTTCCCATTTACCTGTTGGCTTTGCTGTAGCAGCAGCGGTTCCGGTATCTCCAATCTTGGGAGTCAAGGGGTGAAATTTACCAATTTCAGGAAAAGATTCACAACCCAATTTCTCCTCTGATCTGAAGATCCTTGTTGCTTTAAGCAGGAAAATGCGATCTGTGGGGTAGTTCTGTAATCTGACTAACCCCATATGTTCTCTTTTGGTGCACATACACTGATACATTAGTCACATAACTATTTTAGTTGGGAAAAGCATCCTTAGGGTCTATTCACACGGCAGAGTCCCACCTGAAATGAAAGCCAAATACACTTCTATGGGATTCCGCACTCCCCTTGACACTTCAGAAATCCCGCTTGCGGGAATTTCGCCCATGTGAATAGACCCTTACTTTGCAAATATGTCAACAGAGTATGGAGCACTGCCTGTAGCTTCCTGTGTTCTGTGGAGTCTGTGTCTGCTGAAGGGCTGCAGGCAATCTGATTACAGAGCAGTAAAGGACTGTATCACAGCACCATAATATGACCGACTTTAATTGTCCGTATTGTGGCTGCATCACCTGAGCTCATTCGCCCAATTAACGGGGTATTCTGCTGGAAAACATGTTTTTTTTAATCAACTGGTGCCAGAAAGTTAAACCGTTTTGTAAATTACTTCTATTAAAAATTCTTAATCCTTCCAGTACTTCTAAACTTCTGCATGCGCCACAGGAAGTTCTTTTCTTTTTCAATTTCTGCTGACACCTCTGCCCATGTCAGGAACTGTCCAGAACAGGAGATGTTTTCTATGGGGATTTGCTCCTACTCTGTCCATTTTAGGAACTGTCCAAAGGTGTCAGCAGAGAGCACTGTGGTCAGGCAGAAAGGAAATTTAAAAAAGATAAGAACTTCTTGTGTAGCACACAGAAGCATATAAGTGCAGGAAGGATTAAGATTTATTGAATAGAAGTAATTAACAAATCTGTTTAACTTTCTGGCACCAGTTGATTAAAAAAAATTTTTTCCAGTGGAGTACCCCTTTAAACTAATTTTACATCAATATAGTGCCGTGGCCTGCGACTGTCTGGGAGGACTGGAGGGCCACATTTTGGAGACCACTGCCCTATGGTGATCTACATTTAGTAGGTTTGAGTGTTATGTGAAACCAGTCTAGAGATGCTTAATTTGTGTTTACCAAACCTAGATGCCTCTTAGCCCTTTAACATACACATGTGCATTTTTGTTTTTCTCTCCCACCATCTAAATGATTTGCTTGCTTGTGCAATGACGAGGCACCGTCTTGTTACTCCCCGGCTGTATCATGGATCATCATTGGTGCACAAAACAATCTTCCGTAACGGTACAGATGGTGCGGTCAGAATACAGGAAGTCATTGACAGCTTTTTTTTTGTTTTGTGGAGGAGGGGATTAAAAATAATAATTTGGCTTCATATTAATACGCTTCTAGAAAATGTTATTGCCAGTTCACATTAGCTTTTTATAGTGGTCCTATAAGATATTCATGGCAGTGCACACTTACTACATGAATTTAAAAAGTCATGTCATACAACTTTGGTTGTGTGACCATCTTATACCATGACATTTTGATAAAATCTATTATGTGTACATTACTACTTTATTCCACATCAATCCTGAGTTGGAGTTACCGGACCCTTGAGGTTAGAATTGTCGGATCTGCCCTGGCTAATTAGGGGTAAAGTTTTCTTAGCGCTAATCTTGCTTGCATTGCTTGAAATGAATGTAAGCGCTGTAAAATATCATGTGACACAGATTAGGAGGTAATGATACTAGTAGCCCAGCACACCATAGCCAATGAGATCTCCGTCATTAGTTTTATCTGCACCGTAAAAGCTAATATGTTCCAGGATGTTACTGGTAACCAGGAAAGAAAAACGGGACACAAGAGCTTTTTCGGTCTTAAAAATGTGGATTTGTTTAGTCTCACAGTATTTGATGGATGGAAGTGGAAAACAACTGGATTTCCAATAGAAACAAGCTTGTGGCCTTGCGGAACGTATGAGTGGATATGATGTCTTCTAGTTGCCGCCTTTTTTTGTGTGTCTCCATTGTTTGATAAGATCTCGCAACTTGGATAAACAAAACAAAGTTTTTCACTGGATCCATATACATTGTCCCCAGATTTTATGAGGAACTAGTTGTTTATTGGGTGATTGTAATGTGCGGATGACTAACATTGTGAAAGAAATTGTGAAAATCTCCATAGCACATTCTCCCAGGATTACCGTAGTTAAAATTCAGATGAAGCCTTTACCTGTCTATAGGGACATATATAAAGGTACTTAGTATAATTGACTGTGGCTTGTGTAAGAAACCAGGTCCTAGTCTACAAGGATACGATCTGCTCACGTCTTGTTTTATGTTTCCACCTGAGGTTTACATCTGGAGTATTCCTTGACATATACCTCTGGTGGAAATTGCCGACATATCACACTATGTAGCAACAGAGCCTTGAAGGGGTATTCCTGGATTCAGAGATTTTTGTTTTAGTTGCTGCTGTGGGGGAAAAAAAGTAATACTTGCCTACCCCGGTCCCTGCAGCTCCTGTTGTGGCTTCTTCCAGTCCCCACCTGCTTTTGTCTTTTCCCTGGTTCTGAGGCTACAGGTCAACGCAGGAACTGCCCCCTTAGCCAATTACTGGCTGAGATGGTACACTGCCACGTACGGTGATTGGCTTGGCGGGCAGGATGCACTAACGTGATGGGTGTGGCTGGAAGGTGCCGCATCATAGTCCTTTTTCAAAAAAGCACTGAATTGAAGCTTTAAACTTTCACAACATTTAAGATGAGGATCTACCATAAGGGCTACCGTAATATAATATAGGGAGTAACGTTCTAATGTAATTTTATTAGAGGAAACTCTTCAGCAGGAGCATAGTCCTTATAACCTTAGTCGCCCTACCATACTACAGACTGTACAGAATAAAGCTGATAGTTTCAGTAATTTGATGGTAGCCCAGCAGGATGTCTTACTTTTTTTTGTTTATTATTATTATTATTATTGGAATGAAAGTTTTTCCAAAGGCATTGGTGCGTATGGTAAATTATAGAGCAGACTATCGTATACTGGTGGAGTCCCATACTACACTTCCTATTTACTGCTGTATATTAGAAAGCAAAGTGAGAAAATTCTTTTGAAGACAATTATTTTACTTTCCTTTCAGTGACTAGAATCTATAGTTTGCAAAAATTCATATCCTGCTGGGGCCAGGAAAAAAAATTGAAAAGAAAAACCTATACTTATCTATCCCCAGGCCCCCACAGCTCCTATTCAGCGCCATCCTGTCCTGTGCTGCTTGTCTTTTTTTTTTTTTCTGACAATGGGTCAGAGCCAATCACTGGCTAAGACTGGACATTACTGCTGCCAGTGATTGGCTGAGCCGGTAGGTCCTCCACTAAAGGCTCGTCTTGAATGCAGGACAAAGAAGAAAGAAGATCTGGGGGCTGGATGGAGCTGAACCGAAGCTGTGGGGGATTGAGAGTAGGTAGATACAGGTTTTTTTTTTTCCTGACCCCAGCAGGATATACTTTTTTTTTTTAAATTTAAATTTCTATAGTTTTCTCCAACAATTCACCAAACACTTAAAGGGAATATGTCATCAGTAAATGACCTATTGTTTGTTTTGTTATGGTTTCATTTTACCGTTATAAAATTTTGAAATCTTAAAGTTTTTAATCTGGCCACTAAGCCTAATGCCTAATAATAAGCGGACACATGTTCTGTAAAGGAAACTTTGCAACAGTCTCCTCAGTATCATTATGTCCAGGATTGCAGTGAAACGTGACCCCAATATATAAATAAAACATAATCAGGCCTTTCACAATAAATGATGGTCACAACTTCTGCCTACCTGCCTTCAGAGTGACCTCTGCACAGGTCACAGGGCATGCCTAGAAAACACTTCCATAAAAGCCAATAGAGTCCCCTCCAGTGTGATGTTTTTTTTTTTATATCTTTGGGGCCGCTGTAAAGTATACCTCTAAATGCTGTGCGAAAGTTCAGGCAGCATAGCTGCTTCCATAATGTACTAGAAATGAAATAAAAAAGTACAATCAGCAAATATAAACAGACTAGAAAAAAACAAGTTTCTGTATCCGGTTGTGATCATTTAAAAAAAAAAAAAATCTAGGTGGCAAGTTCCCCATTAAAGGGTTATTCAGTACTAGAAAAAAGAGCCAGTTTAAAAAAAAAAAAAACAGCACCACATCTGTCTTCAGGTTATGTGAGGTATTGCAGCTCTGCATTCCATTGAAGGTAATGGAGCCAAGTTGTAATACCACGTTCAACCTCAGGACAGGTGTGGTGCTGTTTTTGACAAAAAATTTTTTTTTCTGTTTTTCTTTTCCTAGATAACCCCTTTAAACGCTTTACTTCCTCCAAGTCTGGCGGCTGTCTAAGAGCTGACATTCACATATTCTATGTGGGACCATGTTACCCACCACTGTTAGAAGTCATGAATGCATTATAGGAATGCTCAATTCGTGGCAGCCTCATCCCCTGTAGGTGACAGCAGTGGCTGTCTGCTTATTGCACTGTATAAGGTTAAGGTGTATAGCCCTAATGCTACACTTTACAGAAGAGTCTCTAACATCTCCTTAAAGTCCCTTTTTCCATTCCTGTAGAAGTACTTTGTGTCTGTGACTATCCTGCCTTCTCTTGACTATGCTGTGACTATCCTGACTTTTCTTGACTATGCTGTGACTATACTGACTTCTCTTGACTATACTGACTTCTCTTGACTATACTGACTTCTCTTGACTATGCTGTGACTATCCTGACTTCTCTTGACTATGCTGTGACTCTACTGACATCTCTTGACTATGCTGTGACTCTACTGACATCTCTTGACTATGCTGTGACTATACCGACTTCTCTTGACTATGCTGTGACTATACTGACTTCTCTTGACTATGCTGTGACTATACTGACTTCTCTTGACTATGCTGTGACTATACCGACTTCTCTTGACTATGCTGTGACTATCCTGACTTCTCTTGACTATACTGACTTCTCTTGACTATGCTGTGACTATCCTGACTTCTCTTGACTATACTGACTTCTTTTGACTATGCTGTGACTATCCTGACTTCTCTTGACTATGCTGTGACTATACTGACTTCTCTTGACTATACTGACTTCTCTTGACTATGCTGTGACTATCCTGACTTCTCTTGACTATACTGACTTCTCTTGACTATGCTGTGACTATCCTGACTTCTCTCGACTATGCTGTGACTATCCTGACTTCTCTTGACTATATTGACTTCTCTTGACTATGCTGTGACTATCCTGCCTTCTCTTGACTATGCTGTGACTATCCTGACTTCTCTTGACTATGCTGTGACTATCCTGACTACTCTTGACGATATTGGGGGAGATTTATCAAAACCTGTGCAGAGTGAAAGTTGACCAGTTGCCCATAGCAACCAATCAGATCACTTCTTTCATTTTGCAGAGGCCTTGTTAAAAATGAAAGAAGCGATCTGATTGGTTGCTATGGGCAGCTGGACAACTTTTCCTCTGCACAGGTTTTGATAAATTTCCCCCATTGTGACTATCCTGACTTCTCTTGACGTTATTGTGACTATACTGACTTCTCTTGACTATGCTGTGACTCTACTGACATCTCTTGACTATGCTGTGACTATCCTGACTTCTCTTGACTATGCTGTGACTATACTGACTTCTCTTGACTATGCTGTGACTCTACTGACATCTCTTGACTATGCTGTGACTCTACTGACATCTCTTGACTATGCTGTGACTATCCTGACTTCTCTTGACTATGCTGTGACTATCCTGACTTCTCTTGACTATGCTGTGACTATCCTGACTTCTCTTGACTATGCTGTGACTATCCTGACTTCTCTTGACTATGCTTTGACTATACTGCCTTCTCTTGACTATGCTGTGACTATATTGACTTCTCTTGACTATGCTGTGACTATATTGACTTCTCTTGACTATGCTGTGACTATATTGACTTCTCTTGACTATGCTGTGACTATATTGACTTCTCTTGACTATGCTGTGACTATATTGACTTCTCTTGACTATGCTGTGACTATCCTGACTTCTCTTGACTATGCTGTGACTCTACTGACTTCTCTTGACTATGCTGTGACTATCCTGACTTCTCTTGACTATGCTGTGACTCTACTGACATCTCTTGACTATGCTGTGACTATCCTGACTTCTCTTGACTATGCGGTGACTATCCTGACTTCTCTTGACTATGCTGTGACTATATTGACATCTCTTGACTATGCTGTGACTCTACTGACATCTCTTGACTATGCTGTGACTATCCTGACTTCTCTTGACTATGCTGTGACTATCCTGACTTCTCTTGACTATGCTGTGACTATCCTGACTTCTCTTGACTATGCTGTGACTATCCCGCCTTCTCTTGACTATGCTGTGACTATATTGACATCTCTTGACTATGCTGTGACTATACTGACTTCTCTTGACTATGCTGTGACTATCCTGACTTCTCTTCACTATGCTGTGACTATATTGACTTCTCTTGACTATGCTGTGACTATCCTGACTTCTCTTGACTATGCTTTGACTATACTGCCTTCTCTTGACTATGCTGTGACTATATTGACTTCTCTTGACTATGCTGTGACTATACTGACTTCTCTTGACTATGCTGTGACTCTACTGACTTCTCTTGACTATGCTGTGACTATATTGACATCTCTTGACTATGCTGTGACTATCCTGCCTTCTCTTGACTATGCTGTGACTATCCTGCCTTCTCTTGACTATGCTGTGACTATACTGACTTCTCTTGACTATGCTGTGACTATCCTGCCTTCTCTTGACTATGCTGTGACTATCCTGCCTTCTCTTGACTATGCTGTGACTATACTGACTTCTCTTGACTATGCTGTGACTATCCTGCCTTCTCTTGACTATGCGGTGACTATCCTGACTTCTCTTGACTATGCTGTGACTATATTGACATCTCTTGACTATGCTGTGACTCTACTGACATCTCTTGACTATGCTGTGACTATCCTGACTTCTCTTGACTATGCTGTGACTATCCTGACTTCTCTTGACTATGCTGTGACTATCCTGACTTCTCTTGACTATGCTGTGACTATCCCGCCTTCTCTTGACTATGCTGTGACTATATTGACATCTCTTGACTATGCTGTAAATATACTGACTTCTCTTGACTATGCTGTGACTATCCTGACTTCTCTTCACTATGCTGTGACTATATTGACATCTCTTGACTATGCTGTGACTATCCTGCCTTCTCTTCACTATGCTGTGACTATATTGACATCTCTTGACTATGCTGTGACTATCCTGCCTTCTCTTGACTATGCTGTGACTATATTGACATCTCTTGACTATGCTGTGACTATCCTGCCTTCTCTTGACTATGCTGTGACTATATTGACATCTCTTGACTATGCTGTGACTATCCTGCCTTCTCTTGACTATGCTGTGACTATACTGACTTCTCTTGACTATGCTGTGACTCTACTGACTTCTCTTGACTATGCTGTGACTATATTGACATCTCTTGACTATGCTGTGACTATCCTGCCTTCTCTTGACTATGCTGTGACTATCCTGCCTTCTCTTGACTATGCTGTGACTATACTGACTTCTCTTGACTATGCTGTGACTATCCTGCCTTCTCTTGACTATGCTGTGACTATCCTGCCTTCTCTTGACTATGCTGTGACTATCCTGCCTTCTCTTGACTATGCTGTGACTATCCTGCCTTCTCTTGACTATGCTGTGACTATCCTGCCTTCTCTTGACTATGCTGTGACTATCCTGCCTTCTCTTGACTATGCTGTGACTATACTGACTTCTCTTGACTATGCTGTGACTATATTGACTTCTCTTGACTATGCTAACTTCTCTTGTTTATATGCAACAAGAGAAGTCTCTTATGCAAAATAAGTTCATAAAAAAACAAAGGATTGATAAATTAACTTAATGTTTTCCATAGAGTAAAAGGGATTTTCCATTTTTATGCAAGCAATATTTCCTGTAAGATTCCTTCTCAAGTACGAGTAGTTTTATCAGCACAAGGCCGCTCCAGTGACTACAGGCAGAAATGTCTACAAGCTGTGGCCGCTGCAATTACCTGTAGAACAGTGTTTCCCAACCAGGGTGCCTCCAGCTGTTGCAAAACTACAACACTCAGCATCCCCAGACAGCCTTTGGCTGTCTGGGCATACTGGAAGTTGTAGTTTTGCAACAGCTGGAGGCACCCTGGTTGGGAAACACTGCTGTAGAATAAGAGTAGGATGCAGGATGGTTACTAATATTCCCACCAGTCTTTGTGGTTGTGTATTCTGAGGCCTCCTTTACTTGTACTAGTCAGCACAGTGGGGGAGATTTATCAAAACCTGTCCAGAGGAAAAGTTGCTGAGTTGCCCATAGCAACCAATCAGATTGCTTCTTTCAGTTTTCACAGGCCTTTTCAATAATGAAAGAAGCGATCTGATTGGTTGCTATGGGCAACTCAGCAACTTTTCCTCTGGACAGGTTTTGATAAATCTCCCCCAGTGTATTTTAATCCATGAATAATGTGTGTGAATGTTATTATGAGGTAGAAATCTCGCTCTCCTGGTTGCAGTTTATATCTTAGGAATTTACTTGGTGTCGGGTCCTCTGTGCCCAAAAGGATTTATAAGCGAGTGTTACATAATCTTCCACTATACAGCTCCCAGAACCGGTTATTTACCCAATATTCTATATTCTACAACCGGCATCCAGCTGCTTAAGACGTTTTTCTGTGAGCCCATCCTCTCGTTCCAATTGTCCTGCTCAGCTAGACGTCAGATGCCATATACATTTCACAATCTGGCTCTGAACTGTATATAAGGGCTCACACGCTGTTTATGGATACCTTGTGGATGTCCTATGACAGATGCCTACAGCCTTCTTGATGTGTTACAGATGGGTCAGTTTGGCTTTGTTGTCTGGATGATTGTTCTGAGCGATCTACATGAGCCATCTCCTTCTAAATCGGTGTTTCCCAACCAGTGTGCCTCCAGCTGTTGCAAAACTACAACTCCCAGCATGCTGGGAGTTGTAGTTTTGCAACAGCTGGAGGCACACAAGCAACAGCTGGAGGCACACAAGCAACAGCTGGAGGCACACAAGCTGGAGGCACACTGGTTGGGAAACACTGTTCTAAACTGAAACTGTCTCCTGAATAATTCCTTTTGTGCAGTGTGCGACTTGTGAATGTACAATGTTGTATCTTAGATAGCAATGTAGGGGGGGGGGGGTGTAATGATTCATGTGACAGAAAAGATACACGTACACTACAAGGTAAGTTTCTGATCAGGCTGAATGGATGCAGGGGCTGTATGCTGCAGCATTTGCATGTTCTTGGCCTTGCAATTGTGCTTAATGGTTAGTGAGGGCAGATCCTTCCCTGAGCTCGCAAAACCCCAATCTCCCAGTCCCGAACTCTCTGAAGTATGACGTGCTGTGTTCCTGTGATAGTATAGACACCTGTCGTCATACCAGAAATAATCTGTGCTGGTTTTATTCCAGGTTCAGCAGGTCCTGTACATCCACTGGTTGACCCACTGGGAGCTGGACCTCACTTGGCACGCTTCCCATACCCTCCTGGTACCATCCCCAATCCTTTGTTGGCACAACCACCTCACGAACATGAAATGCTCCGACACCCTGTATTTGGTTAGTATTTACACAAAGTAGTGGATAATTCTTTTAAAGGGGTATTCCAGGAAAAAACTTATTTTTTTTTTTTTTTGATCAACTGGCTCCAGAAAGTTTAACAGATTTGTAAATTACTTCTATTAAAAAAAATCTTAATCCTTCCAATAATTATCAGCTGCTGAAGTTGAGTCGTTCTTTTCTGTCTGGCAACAGTGCTCTCTGCTGACATCTCTGCTTGTCTCGGGAACTGCACAGAGTAGAAGAGGTTTGCTATGGGGATTTGCTTCTACTCTGGACAGTTCCCGAGACACGTGTCATCAGAGAGCACTTAGACAGAAAAGAACAGCTCAACTTCAGCAGCTCATAAGTACTGAAAGGATTAAGATTTTTTAATAGAAGTAATTTACAAATCTGTTTAACTTTCTGAAGCCAGTTGAGATAGATATATATATATATATATATATATATATATATATATATATATGGTTTAATGTCATTTTGGTTTACAAGCTGTATACTCTCTTTATTACCTTTTTATTAAAGCTGACTTTGTGTATTGTCTATTACAAATGTGTCACATGGTTAGACGCACGTGGAGTGTAGAGAACACTGCTGCAAATGTTTTACATACCCCTGTAAAGGTCACAATAGCCTCAGCATCCCAAAGTGTGACTCCATACACGTGTCCCTTACGTATTTGCTGCACCGCCACCTGTTTTGTATGACGGTGACCGGCACAATATAGTAGCACTAGCCAAACAATGGAAGCCATGCACCCAGATCTGCTGGCCACACATTTACTTTTAAATAGAGGAACTGTAGTTCACTTACTATGTATCAGAAGCTTCTTTTATCTCATTTTCTTCATTCCAGCATTTTACATGCTGCTCTTTAGGGAGATTGCGCTGGCATTAGATGCACCAATATAATTGTAAGGCGCTGGACTCCTGTTAAATCTTGCTCATCAATGAGTATCCAAGTGTCACCGTCTCTTGCATAGATTTTTAGCAATGATTTAGGCTGGGATTACACAAAACTTTTAGCTGGGCGTTTTTTTTTTTTACCTGAAAGTAAGACACAAAAAAACTGCCTCTCATTTAAGTCTATGGGAGGAAAAATACAAACCTTTCCAGAAAAAAGGCCATACCCTCAGCAAGCTGCAATTTATTGCTTGACTACGTAAGAGATAGAATAGAATAAATATCTATGATAACAGAGAAAAAAGAGGGGCCGTGCCTCGTGTATTACCCAAGACACCGGGTGGAATGAGAGGGGTAGGGCAGGGCACCAGCCTAACGGTTGGCTTGTAGTAGATAAATTGCGCTGATCACCCCTAAATAGGAGTACTGTCAGAAGCTTGATCGGAATGAACTGCGAAGCCTATTGGGTCACAGGGGTGGGGAACCCAATCCTGTTCAGTAAAGTAGATATAAAGAGCAAAATACGACCCATACGTCAGGCGCTGTTCCAATTTCCAAGATAAAATAAATGTAGCCAAAGCAATATGGCGGTTAAAGTGCCAGCAGGCACTATATAGTGCACTTTAACCGCCATATTGCTTTGGCTACGTTTATTTAATCTTAGAAATTGGAACAGAATAGAATAAAGGAATAGTAAATGTGTTGGGCTGTGAGAGACTATGCCTTTTTTTTTTTTTTATGATAAGCCCATTCACTTTTTAAATAGTTCCAAGCTAAAATTGCAAAAAAAGCACAAACATTTTTGACAGAAAACAAGTGTGCATAGTTTTACAGGATTTGTTACGCCAAACCGTCTCCATTAGTTAGACCATATTTGTTGTGTTTTGTCCGGTCTTAATGTGTAGTTCTTCCTACAGGTGCCCATTACCCTCGGGATCTGCCAGGGGGTATCCCACCTCAAATGTCTGCTGCTCACCAGCTCCAAGCTATGCACGCTCAGTCTGCTGAGCTGCAGAGGTTGGCAATGGAACAACAGTGGTTACACGGTCATCCCCACATGCACGGTGGACATTTACCCAGCCAGGAAGATTATTACAGGTAAGCCTCTATTCCTCGCTGGGGACGCCATGATTTACTCAGCGTTCTGAAGTCACTTTTTATACATAAATTGCCACTGCAGTCGCACTCCGGTATCAGGAAATCTGTTTAAATCTCTTTCAACTTCATAGCCCAAGACAACAACGATCAGGATACATATTTGTCTGAAGCCCCATAGACTTGCATGGCACCTTAGCAAAATCCAAATCCTGATCTGCTGTATTTTCAGACTACAAAGTTACAGGAGATTTAAAGGGGTACTCCAGTGGAAACCTTTTTTTTTTTTTTTTTTATATATATATATTTTAAAGATAAATCCCCAAAAGATTTTAAAATTTGTGAGGTTTCTTCTTCTATTTATTATACACTATGGGGGTGAGATTTATCAAAACCTGCAGAGAGGAAAAGTTACCCCCTTGCCCATAGCAACCAATCAGATGGCTTCTTTCATTTTACAGAGGCTTTATTAAAAATGATAGAATCTGACTGGTTGCTATGGGCAACTGGGCAAAGGAATTATTCAGGACACAGTTTCAGTTTAGAACAGTGTTTCCCCTACCGGTGTGCCTCCAGCTGTTGCAAAACTACAACTCTCAGCATGCCCGGACAGCCGAAGGCTGTCCGGGCATGCTGGGAGTTGTAGTTTTGCAACAGCTGGAGACACACCGCTAGGGGAAACACTCATCTTGATATAGAGGGAGGTTTATCAAAACCTGTGCAGAGGAAAAGTTGCCCTGTTGCCCAAAGCAACCAGTCAGATCCCTTCTTTCATTTTGCAGAGGCCTTGTTAAAAAAAATGGAAGAATCTGATTGGTTCCTATGGGCAACTGGGCAACTATTCCTCTGCACAGGTTTTGATAAATCTCACTCTATATCAAGATGTGTTTCCCAACCAGGGTGCCTCCAGCTGTTGCGAAACTACAACTCCCAGCATTTCCAGACAGCCTTCGGCTGTCCGGGCATGCTGGGAGTTGTAGTTTTGCAACAGCTGGAGGCACCCTGGTTGGGAAGCACTCGTTTAGAGTATAAATTCTCTGCCATCTGTAAGAGCAGATTTTGCATTATGTCATGGCTGTAGACTTGGAACCCTGTATTGCTTCACGTTGTAAAATCCTTTTAAATGTTTTCTTTCAGCCGCCTGAAGAAAGAAGGGGACAAGCAGTTGTAACAAAGAGAGACAAGACTGGACCTCTCCCTCCCTCCCAGCTCCTTTTAGGAGAGTCAGGCTCCACACGACGGGTCCCCAGAGGCTGCGAGATTCCTCCTGTATTTAAGACTTGTCATATACTGTCCTTTCATCTGTAAAAAAAAGACTCCTCAAAGCCAGACTGGCAGCCCCTTGCATGACACATACTTTCCCCAGCCTCGGGAGGGAGCAGGTTTGGAGGGAGAGGCGGGGACAGTATTGGACATTTGGCAGCAGTACCCACCACCTCATGCTCTGGAGGTGCTACCCCCATCCATACTCTCACTGTGTGCAAGTGAAGCCAGAGACTCTGTAAACGACAACAATAATAAGTGACATTGTCCGCCAGCACTCGTCCGGGTCTCCTGTGCTGTGACTTATTTCTTTCTTTATTTCACTTCATCATCAGCAGGACAACCCTCATCATTGTACAGAGGTCCCCCCCCCCCCAGTCTGAATATACCCTGTAAATACATTACAAGCAAGGACTGTGGGGAGCAAGTGTCAGGCCATCCTTTCTGTCCCTGCATCGCAGTTACTACCTGTTAATTTCCTTTAACCTCCTCACTGCCTCTCGGATCTGTGACATTAAAGCCTATGGCAGCAAAGCGGTTAAGAGCCTGAGATGAAAGGTAACAAATACTCCAAGACTTACCGAGGACGCATTGGTAGAGCAGAAATCATGAACCCATCCTCCATTTCTTTAGCATACACCTCCTCCTGGCTTTCTGCTTCTGACACTACATCTTTGTCTGAGCCTGAGTAGTCACCGCTCTGTCCGCCGGTATATAGGAATAACCTAGTGTACACCTCAAGCACTCCAGCCTTTGGGTGATGTCTGAAGAGTGTATGTGGGGGGAGGGGGGGGGGTCCTTCTATATGTTCTTTTCTTCTCCTTCCTAAGTTTGCGTCATGTCTCACTTGTAGATAGGGGCTACAGCGTTTTAAGTTGTAGAGGAAAAAGCGCACACAGGCTTGTGCGTATCTTCACTTTATAGCATTAAAGTTTCTGCAGGGTTAGAACTTTTATTATTTAATTTATAAGGAAAGTCTCCTATATTTTAGTGTTTCGGGTCCTGCTATACTTAATGCCAGGGGTTTTATTTGTACAGATTCTATTTAACCTGGGCTCTTATTTTTTTTTTTATTTCATGTCAATTTGTTTTTTATTTTTGTTTGTATGTTTAATCTACTTGTTACTCTCTGCTCCCCTAGTGGCAGGCCTAGGGAAAAGACTCTAGAAGCGCAGATGATATATGACGGCACACTTAGTAACAGCTTCTCCACCACCATGTCATGTTCCAGAGAGCAAGCACTAGGCTGCGTAATTCATGCTAAGACCAATGTATGCTGTTTGTACAGATGAAGTCTCCCAGCAAATCCTTTACCCAAACAAGAGCACCACCCCTGCTGTACTGACTGTTATTGTTGTTGGCGACCAGCATCTCAGGGCTGCGCCAGATCACAAGGCATAAAGGTTACTGTAAAGCACCCCTTCATCCCATATTCATCATGGTGGCTAACATCTACATGTGGGTCATCATTTCATTCCATCTCAGCCGGTCCTGATACTAATAAACTGTGCCCAAATTTACCAAGAGGTTTCCACCATCCTCCACTGCGCTACCTAAAGATCCTATGGAAAGCTTTCAGGTAGTGAAGTTCAAGCAGCATCTGGATGTCCTTGGCCAGACCTACATCTCCGCTACTATTCTTGCAATAGGATTTTTACACTACAGTTACAAGTCGATCTGCAGATGTGCATGTTGGTTATTCTCCGCTGTTTCACGGTTGTTGGGGTGCTTAACTACTTTGCCCTTGCTGGCTGTTTTGTGTACAGCCTGTTCGGCGTTGAGGAGCCCTGCAGTAAGTTGATGTGCACTAGGTCTCCCCAGCACTGAAGGGCTAAAACGTTTACTGCCATAAGGCCTGGTGGCACACAGTCTCACCATGCCGGCAGGAAAAAAAAACAAAAAAAAAAAAGGTTAAGAAGTCGACTGTTGTCTTTCATTTATTTTTGTTACTTTTTACCACTCCACTTTGTTTCCTTCTTTCCTATTTTTGTAATTTCTGACGTACCTCGTTCAGTGTGTAAGAAATTGTAAAGCTACTTGTTTCATGGCGCCATTTAGCAGAATGTACATCGAGACTGCTCCATTTCTATATATATCTTGAAGATTTTAATGTATATAGGAGTAGTTTGCCATGGGGGTAGAAACCCAGAAATTCGTGACTTCTGTGTTTTCTCCATTTTGAGTATTTTGTAATTTTTTTGGAAATATTTGTGGACATAAACAATAAAGCAAGCTACACCACAGGCAATGTTTTGTCTGGATTCTCTGTGGTCACCCTATTCACGTATGTCATACAGGTTTGTATTATAATCTACTAGAACTAAGTTAGTGTTATGTGTATCAAGCAGGTGGCTCCATGATCTCCGATCTAGTAGATCAGCACTTGTTTATTAAAGGGGTACTCCGGTGGTTAATTTTTTTGACTATATGGCATCTTCTTTGTAAGTTTAGTTTTTTTGCAATATACATGTGTTATATGTTTTGGTAGCATGTATGTGTTTTTCTTACCTGTTTTTTGGGCAGGAAGTTCTGTAGTTCCGAGGGTTTTCTTTTACTGTCGTCCACAGTTCTGAGTCTGTTGTGGACAAGATGTCACAGCTTTTTTTTTTCCTCTGTCTGCAAGAGAAAAATAAGCCACGCCCCCTCATCTCTTCCAGCTGAGTACACAGCTCCTCACCTCCCCTCCCCCCTGCTCTGTATTCTAAGGACGCAGGTCTGCACAGGAGAAGGACCTCACAGAGAAGAGAAGTGTTATCTGAAGGGGAGGATGAGAAGGTGCACGGGCTGGGAATGTATGGACTGCAGGGGAATAAATCTCATACTAGGAATGATCTCTATGGGGGAGATTTATCAAAACCTGTGCAGAGGAAAACTTGCCCAGTTGCCCATAGCAACCAATCAGATCGCGTCTTTAATTTTTCACAGGCCTTCATAAAAATGAAAGCAGCAAGCTGATTGGTTGCTATGGGCAACTGGGCAAGTTTTCCTCTGCACAGGTTTTGATAAATCTCCCCCTATATGTGAAGGGGGAGGGGGAAGACTCCTGAATGACACATGCTGGGAGTTGTAGTCCCTTTTGTGTGTGTAACACAGTGTATCCCAACCATGGCTGATTATATTAGTGTGCTGTGTATAAGGGGGCTGACCCGGGAAAATAGTAGGATGGGTAAAGGGCAGAACAAACAAAAAAGGAGCCGCCCCAAACCAGCAAGGCATGTGGCATGCTGGGATTTGTAGTTTTCAGCACAGCAAGAAACAGGAACTAGAAGCAAAGATAAGAAAACAAAGTGGGGGATAAAAAGACAACAAAGAACGGAAATAGAGTAGGTTAAACAACAAGAATAGAAATGAAACAAAACAAATAGGGTAAGTCAAAAACGGAAAAACACGTTGACCACAGGAGTACTCCTTAAAGCCTATTACATGACCCTATTATTATTCATGTGGCCCTTTACTTCCATTATTAACAGCACATCACAACATCTAATCACAGTGTAGTGTTAATGTTTCTAGAGCACATGAAACAATATATTCAGCAAGTCTGTGCACAGTTTGTCGTAGAAATGCTGAAGATTTTACCTGCTCTGTTGATTTCAATAAGAGAAATTTTCGACAGATCCACAACACAAATTGACATGCTGCAAGTTTTAAAATCTAGACCACAGTTTAATTTGTCAATTCCAATCTGTTTATCTAAGAAATCACATTCTGTTACTACACTGCTCAAAAAAATAAAGGGAACACTTAACACAATGTAACTCCAAGTCAATGACACTTCTGTGAAATCACACTGTCCACTCAGGAAGAAACACTGATTGACAATCAATTTCACATGCTGCTGTGTAAATGGAACAGACAACAGTTGGAAATTCTAGGCAATTAGCAAGACGCTCCCAATGGAGGTGGTGACCACAGATCACTTCTCAGTTTCTATGCTTCCGGGCTGATGTTTTGGTCACTTTTGAACGCTGGCAGTGCTTTCACTCTAGTGGTAGCATGAGACTGAGTCTACAACCCACACAAGTGGCTCAGGTAGTGCAGCTCATCCAGGATGGCACATCAATGCGAGCTGTGGCAAGAAAGTTTGCTGTGTCTGTCAGTGTAGTGTCCAGAGCATGGAGGAGCTACCAGGAGAAAGGCCAGTACATCAGGAGATGTGGAGGAGGCAACAACCCAGCATCAGGACCGCTAACTCCACCTTTGTCCAAGGAGGAGCACTGCCAGAGCCCTGCAAAATGACCTCCAGCAGGACACAAATGTGCATGTGTCCACTCAAACGGTCAGAAACGGACTCCATGAGGGTGGTATGAGGGCCTGATGTCCACAGGCGGGGGGGGGATTGAGCTTACAGCCCAACACCGTGCAGGATGTTTGGCATTTGCCAAAGAACACCAAGATTGGACAATTCGCCACTTGCACCCTGTGCTCTTCACAGATGAAAGCAGGTTCACACTGAGCATGTGAGAGTCTGGAGATGCAGTGGAGAACGTTCTGCAGCCTGCAACATCCTCCAGCATGACCGGTTTGGCGGTGGGTCAGTAATGGTGTGGGGTGGCATTTCTTTGGGGGACCGCACAGCCCTCCATGTGATTGCCAGAGGTAGCCTGACTGCCATTAGGTACCGAGATGAGATCCTCACACCCCTTGTGAGACCATATGCTGGTGCGGTTGGCCCTGGGTTCCTCCCTAATGCAAGACAATGCTAGACCTCATGTGGCTGGAGTGTGTCAGCAGTTCCTGCAAGAGGAAGGCATTGATGCTATGGACTGGCCCGCCCGTTCACCAGACCTGAATCAGATTGAGCACATCTCGGACATAATGTTTTGCTTCATCCACCTACGCCACATTGCACCATAGACTGTCCAGGAGTTGGCGGATGCTTTAGTCCAGGTCTGGGAGGACAACCCTCAGGAGACCATCCGCCACCTCATCAGGAGCATACCCAGGCGTTGTAGGGAGGTCATACGGGCACGTGGAGGCCACACACTACTGAGCCTCATTTTGACTTGTTTTAAGGACATTACATCAAAGTTGGATCAGCCTTTAGTGAGGTTTTCCGCTTTGATTTTGAGTGTGACTCCATATCCAGACCTCCATGGGTTGATACATTTTATTTCCATTGATAATTTTTGTGATTTTGTTGTCATCACATTCAACTATGTAAAGACGAAAGTATTTCATACGATTATTTCATTCATTCAGATCTAGTTTGTGTTCTCTTAGTGTTCTCTTTATTTTTTTGAGTAGTGTATAAAGCCCCTTCCCATAAAAAAAAAAAAAAAATAATCTGTCAGCGAGTACTTAGAAAAAAGACGGTACTCGTAATTGGTCTTAAAAAATGGTATCGGGACATCCCTACACTTTAAATATGCTTGTGATTTGGATACTTTTATACCAAAAGACAGTTTTTCACCCCTATTAAATATATTCATGAAAAAAATGGCCATATTCCATAAAAAAAAATATTCTTTATTCATGCTATTAGTAATACAAGTTAATGTTATCTATTAGCCTATTTGAATTACTTTTTAATAAAATTTGGTAACTGTGTAAAATTAACACCTAAATGTTTGGCTACCAAGGGGAATTGTTCTACTGGTCCTGCTTGCAGGTTGTCTCCTGCAGCAGCCTAGCAGAGTCAAGATTTTGGAAATGCAGGTGTGATCTTACTTTCGCACAATGTATAGAGTAGAGTTTAGAGAGATGGGGGGTGCAGTCTTAGCCAATCACAGCCTATTTCACACTGAACTGCTCTGAGCTGTTTAAAGCAGAGTGAGGGAGGAAGTTCTCCGCTGCAGGGCTGCAAGCCCCTTTTCCAGTTTCGAGCAGAAAATACAGCTCAACATCAAGTTAGAAAAAAAAAAATAATAAAAATGAAGGTGGGGGTGGTTTATCATGATGGAGGGGTGAGTGAACTTGGAGGATTAAAAACATGTATCAAGCTCGTGACAGGTACTCTTTAAAGGGGTGCTCCAGCGTTCTGAACATTTTGTGATAGCCATGTCCCCTTGTGATGTCACGCCCCTTCTATTTATGTCCTATGGCGGTGGAGGGTGTTGTCACAACTACAGGCACCCAGCGTTTGAATGTGGGGGGCTCAGCAGCTGGACCCCCGCGATCAGATATCTAATCCCCTATCCTTTGGATCCATTGCCTTGCTTAAGAAGATGAGAGTTAAGTAGATGGACTGGCCAAGCATGTCTTCAGACCTAAACCCTATTGAGCATCTGTGGGGCATCCTCAAACAGAAGGTGGGGGAGCACAAGGTCTCTAACATCCACCAGCTCCATAATGTCATCATGGAGGACTGGAAGGGGACTTCAGTGACAAACTGTGAGGCTCTGGAGAACTCCATGTGGCTTAAGGCGGAGCTGGAACATAATGGTGGCCAAACAAAATATTTACACTTGGGCCCAGTATAGACATTTCTACTTAGGGGTGTACTCGCTTTTTTTGTTCCATGGTTTAGACATTAATGGCAGTGTGTTGTGTTATTCTTCGAGGAAACAACATTACGCACTGTTATACACTCACTGCTTTACATTAGGCCGAGGGTCATTTCTTCAATGTTGTCACATGAAACGATAGAATAAAATATTAACAAAAATGTGAGGGGTGGATTTACTTATGTGAGATACTGTATATATCCAAAGATGAAAATAATATAAGGGCCAATTATATAGACCAGGCAGTCTTTGCCTGCTGCTGGTCATACGTTAACATGTGTACATTATTGGTAGCATTTTGGAGTACGTGGAATGGCTTCATTGTTTGTTTTTTTTTGGGAATGTGAGGTAACAAAAATAAACTGCAGTTTCAGCATTGCATTGGGTATTTTTCTTTCCTAGTTACGCAAGTCTGAATCTCTTCTCCCCCATTCCTAGTTTTCTTTCTAGTTACGCAATTTCAACACATAGCGATACCAAATATATTTATTTATGTTATTCGAATGGCTTCCTAATCTAATGAGCAGTAATATGAGCTCCCCTTTCCTTTTGGCAGACAATAGGAATGGGGGAGAAGAGATTCAGATTTTCTTTACCTGGACAATCCCTTTAATATATATTTGTTTATGCAGAGGTTTTAGAGCTCTGACCACTTGAAAGAATTGTTAACCTAAAAATGATTGAGTTAAAAAGATGAAGATTCGCTTTCAGCTTTCTGCATAAGTATTTTCATTACTGCAAGAGTCTATTCACACAGCGGAATTTGCACTTGCGGAATTCCGCCTTAAATTAAAGCCCATAGACTTCTATGGGATTCTGCACTCCCATTCAACCTTCTGAAATTCTGCTTGCGGAATTTCAGAAGGTTGAATGGGAGTGCGGAATCCCATAGAAGTCTATGGGCTTCAATTTGAGGAGGAATTCCACCGTGTGAATAGACCCTTAGGCTAGGTTCACACTGGAATTTCTGGGCAGAATTTCTGCCGGAGATTGAGAAGGCAGCACTAGGACCGTGCGGACGACATTGCCTTCCCTATAGATGGCAATTCATTTCTGAGCAGATCTCCTAGTAAGTAATAAATGGGGTTAAATTAAAAATTCCACACACCACCAATAAGGGTCACAGAGTTTGCAGTTGCAGCCGAGCTCCTTATCTATTGGGGCCCAAGTGCCCTCCCCGTCACAGTAGCCTAAACTCTCTCCTGTATGTACACTGTGCTAATGAGGCAGCAGGAGTTTCTGGATTTTCTTCCCCTGTATTTAAAAAAAAAAAAAAAAAAAACTAGGATGCTGCCAAAATTATTTCTGTCACTTGTGCATACAGGAAAGTGATATCCCTCACTGTATGTATGTGGCCTACAAGCAATGGGGACAGCCAGGACTTACCTGCCAGTACTGATGGTATTTGTAGAATCATTTATCAGAGAAAAAAAAGTGAATTCAGACATTTTTGCTGTTTTTATACTTGCACAGTATTTATCAAACATCATTTAAGACTTTTTGATAAATTGGTCATATGTGCACCAAAATCGCCACAAAAAAGTGGAAACAAGACTAGAATGCAACTTTATAGATATATCTCCCCCTTGAAGTTAGGGGATAACGAATAAAACTGAAAGTAGCAGAGTACTTCTTAAACCCCTTAAAGGGGTACTCCCGTGGAAAGCTTTTTTTTTTTATTTTATTTTTTAAATCAACTGGTGCCAGAAAGTTAAACAGATTTGTAAATCACTTCAATTAAAAAAATCTTAATCCTTCCAGTACTTTTTAGGGGCTGTATACTAAGAGAAATCCAAAAAAGGAATTAATTTCCTCTGATGTCATGACCACAGTGCTCTCTGCTGTCCATTTTAGGAACTGTCCAGAGCAGCATATGTTTGCTAGGGGATTTTCTCCTGCTCTGGACAGTTCCTAAAATGGACAGCAGAGGTCAGCAGAGAGCACTGTGGTGAGAAAAGCCATCACCGATTTCTTTATGATCCAAGCGGATAGGGGTACTCCCCTGTGTAACTTCAATGTTAACCAGTGGCAGCTCATATGTGACACCTGCCGTTTGCTCAGGCCCTTTGAGGAAGCCACATTATTAGTCAGTCGCCAAGATTACAGGATGAACAATGTCATTCCGCTGCTTCTACTACAAGACGTGTTGGAAATGATGGCTGGTTAGGGCACTGGAGAGGTGGTGCCTACATCTCACGGCCACATGAGCCCTGCGGGGGCTGAACTGGAGGAGGGGGTGAGGGGCACAGTGTAGGTTTCGCGAAATGGGTGGTTTTTCTAGTCATCTGACGGGAGGAGGAGCAGGAGCAGCCAGAGGAGCTAGAGGTTATGAGGAAGGAGATGACAGAGGATCCAGACACACCGTGGCAGTATGCAGTGGAGATGGAGGCAGGGAGTCCCTCTGAGTCACTTGCACAAATGGCACGATGCATGCTCAGTTGCTTGCGTAGTGAAAAGCCCTGGAAAAGCTGCCCGGCCTGGCCAGCAGTGTGCCATCAGAGCGAGAGTTTAGTGCGGCGGGGGCCATAGTCACCCCAAGGAGTACTCGTCTGTCCACGAAAAATGTGGAGACTGACCTTTGTGAAGTTGAATCAGGCATGGATCAGCCAGGATTTCCACCCACCAATGCCTGATGCATCAGAGTAGATTGACCATGGTGCCACACCAACACTTCACAAATATGAATAGTGCCAAACAGATTTAAGGCGCTGCTCCCCAGTTACAAACATTCCTCCGCATCAGATATTTTTTCACCCACCTTCGTCACCAGGTACTGGTATTGCCACCCACCGCACCACTCTGTCACAGGGTCACTTTCAGGACTCCTGATGCTACTGCTGCCATCTCCAGGCTGTGTCATTCAGCCACTATATGGTCTCCTCATGCTGCCGCCACCTCCACACTGTGTCATTCAGCCACTATACGTTCTCCTCACGCTGCCGCAAACACTAGGCTGTGCCATTCAGCCACTATATGGTCTCATGCTGCTGCCACCTCCAGGCTGTGTCATAAAGCCACTATATGTTCTACTCATGCTGCTGCCAACTCCAGGCTGTGCCATTCAGTCACTATATGTTCTCCCCATGCTGCCATCAACTCCAGGCTGTGCCATTCAGCCACTATATGGTCTCCTCATGCTGCCGCCATCTCCACGCTGTCATTCAGCCACTATATGTTTTTCTCATGCTGCCACTAACTCCAGTCTGTGCCATTCAGACACTATATTGTCTCCTCATGCAACCGCAACCTCCACGCTGTGTCATTCAGCCACTATATGTTCTCCTCATGCTGCCGCCAACTCCAGGCTGCGCCATTCAGCCACTATATGGTCTCCTCATGCTGTCGCCACGTCCACGCTGTCATTTAGCCACTATAATGTTCTATTCATGCTGCTGCCACCTCCACGCTGTGTCATTCAGCCACTATATGTTCTACTCGCGCTGCTGCCAACTCCAGGCTGTGCCATTCAGCCACTGTATGGTCTCCTTATCTGCCGCCAACTCCAGGCTGTGCTATTCAGCCACTATATGGTCTCCTTATCTGCCGGCCACTCCAGGCTGTGCCATTCAGCCACTATATGGTCTCCGCATGCTTCCGCCACCTCCAGGCTGTGTCATTCAGCCACTATATGCTCTACTCATGCTGCGCCATTCAGCCACTATATGTTCTACTCATGCTGCCGCCAACTCCAGGCTGTGCCATTCAGCCATTATATTGTCTCCTCATGCTTCCGCCACTTCCAGGCTGTGTCATTCAGCCACTATATGGTTTACTCATGCTGCTGGGCCTGGGACATTACCTAAAAAATGTTATGGTAGTACTAGCTATCATAAATCTTCAATTTAAATTTGAAAATTCTTCTTTTAATCTTAGGGATTGTGAAGCCCTATTGTCTCCTCATGCTGCCGCCAGCTCCGGGCTGTGTCATTCAGCCACTATATGGTTTACTGATGCTGCTGGGCCTGGGACATTACCTAAAAATTTTCATGGTACCACTAGCTGCCATAAATCTTCAATTTAAATTTGAAAACTCATCTTCTAATCTTAGGGATTGTGAAGCCCTATTGTCTCCTCATGCTGCTGCAGCTCCAGGCTGTGTCATTCAGCAACTAAATGGTCTCATGCTTCCGCCACCTCCAGGCTGTGTCATTCAGCCCCTATATAGTCTCCTCATGCTTCTGCCACCTCCAGGCTGCATCATTAAGCCACTATATGGTCTCCTCATGCTGCCACCAACTCCAGGCTGTGTCATTCAGCCCCTATATGGTCTCCTCATGCTTCCGCCACCTCCAGGCTGTGTCATTCAGCCACTATATTCAATGAGTCTGGTTTCAAGGAGAACACCGGCTCCACGTGGCACAGGATACAAAAGGAATGGAGATCAGATGCATCTTGGAAAATAAATTATCTACATTTTATCTGATCTCCATTCCTTTTGTATCCTGTGCCACGTGTTCTCCTTGAAGCCAGACTGATTGAATACCTTGCCTAGCCGGAGGGCTGCGGATACATTACCTCTTGATGTGCTAACCATTGTTGTGTATGATGCTACACAACCCCATCTGATGAGCTGCTGTCTTATTTCACTTTTATACTGATTATCTCTCTTTTATCACACCATGAAGTGCTCTCCTTTTTCTCCCCTTTAGACCATTCAGCCACTATATGCTGCCACCAACTCCAGGCTATGTCATTCAGCCACTATATGGTCTCCACATGCTGACAACACCTCCACACTGTGTCATTCAGCCACTATATGGTCTCCTCATGCTGCTGCCACCTCCAGGCTGTGTCATTCAGCCACTATATGGTCTCCTCATGCATGCTTTATGGTAGCACTAGCACGCTACCATAAATCTTCAGTTTAACTTTGAAAATTCATCTTTGTATCTTAGGGATTGTGAGGCCCTATGGTCCCCTCATGCTACCGCCAGTTCCAGGCTGTGTCATTGAGCCACTATATACTGCCACCAACTCCAGGCTGTGTCATTCAGCCACTATATGTTGCCACCAACTCCAGGCTGTGCCATTCAGCCACTATATGGTCTGCACATGTTGCCACCAACTCCAGGCTGTGTCATTCAGCCACTATATGGTCTCCTCAAGCTGCCAACACCTCCACGCTGTGTCATTCAGCCACTATATGGTCTCCTCATACTGATGCCACCTCCAGGCTTTGTCATTGTGCCGCTCTGTGGCAGTGATTCTAATAGCGATGCCTGTAATCTGCATGTCATACTGAATAACAGTATTATTTCACTAATGCATACTCCCTATTCGTGTTAGGACAAGGCAAAGTGTTCTACACCCCTATTGAGCCTCTCTGCTGGCCAAAAATAACCGTTTTTAATAGTGATTCACTGAGTAAAAATTCGGACCGAACCAAGTTTTTTCTGAAAGTTTGGCGAATCGGCCAAATCGTTTTTTTCAAAAATTCGTTCATCTCTAGTTGCTACGGACATTTCAGCAACCTTTTCTTTGGGCAGGTTTTGATAACTCTCCCCCAATGACCCTATGTATACAGCCACAACTTTGTGAATTCCCTAGAGTGGCCCAGCCTGAGCCCTGACTCAAACATCTCTGGTGACACCTGAAAATGGCTTCCACCGAGAAGGGACCAAAATTAATTCTGGAGCCTGTGGGGTACATATAAAGCCCACAGCTGGACTTGATAATTTGATGGCAATGAGAACTTTTAATTTTGTGATTCAACTTTAAAGGCGTACTCCGGAGGAATAAGAATGTTTTCAAGTCAACCGGTGCCAGAAAGTTATACAGATTTGTAAATCTGCTGCTCCATTCACTCAGGAAACTGCTGCTCCATTCACTCACATGTGCGCAGATTTGATGCTCAGGATTTTCTTCTGCAGATTTCAATGTAAACTAAATAATCGGCAATTACAAATCATGCGCATCAAATCTGATGAATTTTTGTTACTATGGTACATTTTTACTAGGGATGTCCCAATTCCATTTTTTTAGACCGAGTACGAGTACCGATACTTTCATTCTAGTAATCGCCGATACCAAGTACAAGTACTTTTATTTTAAAGGGAATCTGACAGCAGGGTGACCCGGTTTCTGGCGCTGTTTACCGTATGATATGTGGGTCCTTGTTGTGTACAATGGAGGCGGCTGCTGTAGTATGAGCCGAGATTTATCTCTTCTCCATTGGGCAGAACAGGGAATTTGCATTGGCGGCAAGATCGATGTCTGTTGTAAGATTGCCTTTAATAGTAGGTAGTATCCCCTTGTAGGTAGTATAGATAGCTGCAGACAGACAACAGGACTCCCCTTGTAGCCAACAGGACCCCCACCTGTAGCCAGCAGCCCCCCTTTGTAGCCAGCAGGATGCCCCTGTAGACAACAGTGCCCCCTTTGTAGCCAGAAGTGCCCTCTTTTGTAGCCAACAGTGCCCCCCTGTAGACAGCAGTGCCCCCCTTTGTAGCCAGCAGTGCCCCGCTGTAGACAGCAGTGCCCTCCTTTGTAACTGCTCACTGTCTGGTGTCGCTGCTCCGCAGCCCCATTCTCATCACTGCTACTGTCCCGTTTTGCCGTCCGCATAATGGCGTCTTATGGAGGAGCATGTGACATACACGTCACTCTGCTTCCTTCGTAGCGTTACGCTGGGCGCAGTGGAGTGACGTGTATGTCACATGCTCCTCCATAAGACGCCATAATGCGGACAGCAGAACGGGGGCAGCGGTAATGATGCGAACCGAAGGACGGGGCAGCGAAGCGGAGCACTCCACCAAGTATCGGATTTGGTATCAGGGACATTGGACGAGTGCCCAATACCATGCAGATCCATGGTATCGGCCCGATACCGATACTAGTATCGGTATCGGGACATCCCTAATTTTTACCCAAGGGTCTTTATTAAAAAAATGTGTTCCGTTTCTCTTCTATAGCCGCTTTGTTTTCACATTTTCTCTCCTCTTCTAAAGGAACTTTTAAGCTTATATATGACCTGCTGAAAGGACTATCAATGCAATTCGCTGAAAGCTGGAGATGACAGTCCGACACCACTCCCAATGGGTAAAATGGCAAACTGTATTGTTCCACCTGCTGGATCAACCTAAATCAGACACAATGGTATAAGCAGTGCTTCTATAACCAGAATATGCTATTTATACATGGGATTCAGCTAAAATGGCAGATCCACTGGTGGGTACATTCTCAGTGTTCAGTCTTTTTTTATTTATTTATTTATTTATTTTTTTATAAAGTCGAAGCAGCTTCCTGCGGTCCCAGCAGATATGGCATGCCGCACTTTTCATATAATGTAGATAATAACAATATATATATTTGTAATATACATTGGTTAAAAAAATGTGTATATTTTTGGGTGAAAAATGCTCTATACTTCTTACCACTAGGGGTCTCTCCATTATCCAGAACATTGTGTTGTCTCTGTGGCTCTTGCCTGTGTTTCTCTGTACAGATTTAAAAAAAAAACAGGAGGTGTGGACGGGACAAGCAGGGCTCTGTGCAGGCCACCGCCTTGTCAATCAACCTGCTGTGTGAGCAGATGCTCAGTGCTTAGAACAGACAGCTCTGAGAAGTAAAGGAGGACATTCCCAGATTAGGCTGCATTCACACCACGTTTTGTACATACGGGTGCCGGATCTGGTGGGGGGAGGGGCAAACCGGGCGCTCCCGTACCCCGTCTGGATCAGCCCGTGACTCCGTTTACTTTAATGACCTGACCGGAGTCAAGCGGTGACTCCGGTCGGCTCAGTTTTGACCCGTATGCGGTTTTGGACCGGACCTAAAACCGTAGTATACTACAGTTTTAGGTCCGGTCAGGAAACTGCATACGGGTCAAAACTGAGCCGGTCGGGTCATTAAAGTAAATTAAGTCACGGGCTGATCCGGCCGTGGCAACGGGAGCGCCCGTTTGCACCTCGCCCCACCGGATCCGGCACCCGTATGTACAAAACGTGGTGTGAATGCACCCTTAGATGTAAGGGCAAGCAAAGGAAACCCCCTCCTCCTCAGTGAACTGCATGCAGTGTGAGCAACATAAACAAGGGAATTGGGAGCCATAAAGGGATGAAAAACAGGATTTAAGAACGCAGACAGGATCAGCATCAGTCAAAGAGTAAGCTGGGAGCACTTTTTTTTTAATCTCATGACGCCTACACTTTAACAAGCAGAGGGCACCTGACTGCTTTAGCCAATCGACCTCATCGATCACATTCCATACTTTGGGCATCACCGTTCAGTGATAGGAGCCATGATGCCAGAAATACACAACTTGACCACTGGGTGAGGCCAATAGCTGTATATACAGGATACAGAAGTCAATCCCTTACCTCATCCTGGCTCCTGTTGCAACTTGGTCAGTGTAGCCCCTCCCCCTAGTGATGACATCATTAGAGGAGGAGCTACAACCCAGGAGATTGGGTGGTAAGTATAAGGCTCTGTTCACATTTTTTACACTGTTTAAAAAAAAAACAAAGACGTAAAGTGGATTTGGTGTTCTGTGTTTCCCTATTGACTCCCTGCTAACATTCGGCCGTAGTGATTTTCTCGTGGAAAAACGAACCGTAAAAGGTTGTCTAATTGAAAACTTAGCCTGACACATTGGAAGTGCCAATGAATTGCCATGGTGGGTCACCGATGTGGCCAACGATTAGCTGAGCATGGGCTTCATATTGAAAGAAAAACAAAAAGCATTGCTTAGGACTTAGCTGGGTCTGGGCACCATCAGAAAAGATACAGCAGTGGATAAAGGGAGAGAAAATATAACACCAAAGTACTCTCAGGGATATGTAACCCACAAAGAAATGATAGCATGCACTCACCGCTCGCTAGGTTTGTGTCTAGACTTCTGGAGGTCCGAGATCACGGGACAGCATGTCAGGTCTCGCCGAAGGCGAGACCTGACATGCTGTCCCGTGATCTCGGACCTCCGGATGTCTAGACACTAACCTAGCGGTGAGTGCATGTTATTGTTTCATTGTGGTTTACATTTTGATGCTTTATCTTGATTGCGTGCACCCCGCATGTGTCATTACTATACTGGATCCCCGGTGCTGAACGGCGTACCTATCCTTCTTCCTGGCTGCATAGTATAGGTGTGCTGATAGGACTGCTATCTTCTTCTACTATTGTATATTCTTCTACTATTTTCTTCTACTATTGTATATACTCTCAGGGATATATCACATGCAATGTGTGAATAATAATGATCTGCTCATCACTGCCTTTTCATTACTGAGGAGAAGGTAAGTGGCTGCGGGATCAGACTGCACATATTCATTGTTAAATGTGCACTCTCATTAAAACAAATTTTTGCTATTGCACTCCTTATGGTAAATAAAAAATATTTCTAATGTACTTTGTTTAAAAAAAATGAAGTTTTCTATGTTTTATTTGTTCTTAAAAAAGCTCAAGAGCACATTTCCCCCCATCTCATACACAGACTTAGGACTGAGGTCCAAACACAGGAAGTGCAGCCTGGAGTGCTGAGGGGGGGGGGGGGGGTCCAACCAACAGCATATGGCAGTTAAGTGTGAGAGGAGCTATCATTGGATGAGGCTGGACACAACCCCCTCAGCACTCAAGGCTGCACTTTCCGTGTTTGGACTTTGGTCCCAAGTCTTTGTATAAGATGGGGGGAAATGTGCTCTTGAGCTTTTTTAAGCACAAATAAAACATAGAAAACTTCTTTTTTTTTTTTTTTTTTTAAACAAAGTACATTAGAAATATTTTTTATTTACCATAAGGAGTGCAATAGCAAAAATTTGTTTTAATGAGAGTGCCCATTTAAAGGGGTACTCCGGTGGAAACTTTTTTTTATTTTATTTTTTAAATCAACCTGTGCCAGAAAGTAAAACAGATTTGTAAATTACTTCTATAAAAAAAAAAAAAATCTTAATCCTTCCAGTACTTATTAGCTGCTGAATACTACAGAGGAAATTATTTTATTTTTGGAACACTGAGCTGACATCATGAGCACAGTGTTCTCTGCTGACATCTCTGTCCATTTTATGAACTGTCCAGAGCAGTATATGTTTGCTATGGGGATTTTCTCCTACTCTGAACAGTTCTTAAAATGGACAGAGATGTCAGCAGAGAGCACTCTGGTCATGATGTCAGCAGAGAGCTCTGTGTTCCAAAAAGAAAAGAATTTCCTCTGTAGTATTCAGCAGCTATAAGTACTGGAAGGATTAATGTTTTTTAATAGAAGTAATTTACAAATCTGTTTAACTTTCTGGCATCAGTTGATTTAAATAAAAAATAAAAAAGTTTTCCACCGGAGAACCCCATTAAGATATGAAAGCTGACCTATGATTGGTTGTTATGGGTCAAATCTCTCCAATTTTTCTCTCACACATTTTGATAAATCTGGGCCAATGTTACCATACAGCTGATTGTTACCATCCGTTTTATTATCCATCAGGAGCGCATACATAGGACTGCATCAGCGCTGTATATGAAAATGCTTTCAATACTATTCACAGGGTTGTATAATTATTATAAATATTAACTTTATTCGCTCCAACTGGAGCAAAGAATAGACACGTTTGCAAAGGTGAATCCATTCTATATAAAATACGGATATTTCATGTGCAGTAACGGATGTAGCCACAGTGTGGCAGCAAATACCTACAAATGAGCCTTTACCCAAGCTACATCCATATGTGATCCTGGTAAATCTACTTAAATGTAATGCTATATTATTCTCAGTGGCATGTATAGATGTCTTATTAGAAAAATGTCTAATCCTTCTTTAAAGGGGTACTCCCCTGGAAAACATTTTATTTTTATTTTTTAAATCAACTGGTGCCAGAAAGTAAAATAGATTTGTAAATTATAAATATAATAGGAGTACGTGCTGGGAGAAATAGCTGTGTGAAATGACAATAGATGAAAAACAGAGGTGATGTCCTACCTTCAGATTAGTAGGGCTTCATCATACTGGAACAATGTGCATAGATTTCTGAAACATGAATGAGGATTTTGAAAATAAATAGAGGATAATGGTAGTGAAATGGTACAGTATGTGAATGGTGGTGTATAAACTGGTTAAGTACCTGGAAAATAGTATACGAATAATATTGTGGCGAAAAAATTAATAGATCCTTCCGTAGTGGGCCCGTTAAGGAGTTGCTCCAGCGCTGCAAAATGTAATACAGTGGTGTCTACAAATCTTGAACATGGATAGGATATAGCATCCTGTGCTTGAATACCGGGAATCTGTAGATGGTCAGAACAGTCTCTTTCCAGGGTAGTGGTCTTAGAACAGGAGTAGCGGGAGAACGCTCCGGCCAGTAGCGTCTCAACCAGCTTCCGTCCTCGTGGCAAGTAGCTCGGTGATGTGAGCGGCTAGTAGTGACGTCACTAAGGGGGAACAGAGAGTCCACAAAGATATCGACGCGTTTCGGAAACACTCGGATTTCCTTCGTCGGGATACACTATGTGGATAAGTGGCCGATATTTATCTATCTATAAATATCGGCCACTTATCCACATAGTGTATCCCGACGAAGGAAATCCGAGTGTTTCCGAAACGCGTCGATATCTTTGTGGACTCTCTAAGCATCACATGACGTGAAACTTAGCGCTCGTCGGTGCGAGTCTCTCCCTCTTTAACAACCTGCTTGCCGCAATAAAGCCGATTTAATTGCATGAAGACTGCCGAGTGCCGTAGTAATTCTTGTTTCTATGTGGACTGACTGCTGTCTTTACAACTACTGAGCACAGGCGTCTGGATCGGGGAACTCTGAGCCCAGCTACCTCCAAAGTAGAATAAACGTGAGTAGTGCAGGAACGTAACTTCCTCTGGAGCATACAACAGCTGATAAGTACAGGAAGGATTACGATTTTTTTTAATAGAAGTGATTTACAAAACTGTTTAACTTTCTGGCTCCAGTTGATTTAAAAAAAAAAATGTTTTCCAGGGGAGTACCTCTTTAAAGCAACAAAACTCATGATACCCTCATTGTGAGGTATGCTAATTTTTGGTATACTTTGGGAAAGTTTTTTCTTCTTTCTCCTGTTTTAGCAATAAATCTAAAAATGTCCTTATACAGTGATCCCTCAACTTACAATGGCCTCAACATACAATAGTTTCAACATACAATGGTCTTTTCTGGCCCATTGTAACTTGAAACCAGACTCAACATACAATGCTATGGAATCTGTGAAACGTGTCAATGGCTGGAAGAACCGACCAATCAGAATGGGCATTTCACTGGTAAAACCTGTGTATTCCTAAAGTGCATGCACTGACTGGTGTCTGGTAGCGTCCCCTACAGTACAGGGAGGTATTACATGTTCTGTACTCTTTACCTGTGCCAGGGTTACCTGCTCTTTTGGGCATCAGATGAGGGCGGCCGTGGGAGATCGCCAGCAGAGCCCAGCTATCAATAAAAGCCGGGGTCCCGCTGCAGCTGCCAAGACCTGGATTGCGCCGGTCTTGGCAGCATTAACCCCATAGATGCTGGGATCAATCCTGATCACGGAATCATTGTGGTTGACACGGGGAGGGGGCTCCCTCCATCCACCAATGGCGATCCCGCAATGCAATCACTGGATCCTGTTGGTTGTATGGCAGCAGGAGGCCAGATGATGGTCTCCTGTCTGCCTAGTATGCAGCCTGTGAGGTCCACCCATACTGACAGTTATACTGTGCTACAGTACATATGTACTGCAGAATAGTAAAACATGTAAAAAGTGAAAAGTAAAAAAAAAAAAAAAAGGGTAAAAAAATAAAATAAATGCCCCTTTCACAATAAAACCCTATATTATCACCCAAAAAAATTTAAGACACCCCCAAACCTATAAATCATAGATATTGCCACATCCGTAATGACTTGTACAATAAACTGATAATGGTGTTTATCCTGCACGGCGAACACCGTAAAAAAAAAACTACAAAAAAAGTGGAATAAAAAAGAGCAAAAGGTAGCATGAATTGTCCTGCAAATTATAGGCCCTTACACAATGGCGTTGGACGAAAAATAAAAAAGTTATGGCTGTCAGAACATGACAACACAAAAAAGGGAAAAAAAAAAGGATTTTGTTTAGAAAAATAACATTAAAAAGCTGTATAAATTGGGTATCGCCATAATCGTACCAACCCACAAAATACTTTGGAGTTTTTCACAAAAAAATGCAACATGAATCACCAAGGATTTATCACTAATATAAAGTACAATATGTCAGGAAAAAACTATCTCAGAATTACGTCAATAAGTAACAGCATGTCAGAGGTATTACCATTTAAAGAGACAGATGGCAGATTTGAAAAACTATTTAGAAAAATCTA
>NC_079198.1:96836389-96848889 GCF_029499605.1 Hyla sarda | reverse complement strand
GGGTGTGGTGGCCATCATGCCCCCTCCCATAGACTTGCATTGAGGGGGTGTGGCCGTGACATCACGAGCGGGCATGACTGTGACATCACAAGCCTCCGCCCCGCATCGCCATTCATCCGGCACGTAGTGAAGTTATCTATGTACGCCGGATGTCTGGGGTGCTTCAGCCGAGATTGCGAGGGTCCCCAGCAGCTGGATCCTCGCGATCAGACATCTTGCCTTCTATCCTTTGGATCGGGGATAAGATGTCTAGGGGCGGAGTACCCCTTTAAATCATGGCTAGTGCATCCCAGAAAACAAGTGTCAACCACAGGAGCCTCCAGATCAGTGCTAGCCATGGTTCTCCTTTATCTTATCTGGGCCACTGTCATGAAGTCATCGGTGGTTGCCAGCAAAGACCAGCGTATGACCGTTTTGCCCGTATAGTAGTGAGTGTATACTTCTGCATGGGGCAAACACTGATCCCAGAGTCGTCAGTCTCTTCTACTGCTGATAGACCTGGGGAAGCCGAGCCCAGAAGTCTTCCAGGGATTCAGAGATAATCTATTCTCTATCCTGTACTGTTTCAATTGTATAGATTATAGAAGCTCTGTGCTGGTCGGCCCTTTTCTAATCCTCTGCTGTTTTGTATTCCGGGGTTGTGTTTGCTTTCAGACACCAAAGATTTGTTCTTCTTGTTAGTCTTTTAACATTTAGACAACAACCTGTCTGTCATCCTCGAGGGGAGAGCAGATTAACCAGTATTATACCTAGCAGACATGAGGTGTGTCGCACGATTAGACTCGCTGTTGTCTAGCACCCGAGGTCTGCAGGTATGGGACTTCCTCCACAGTCTTGCATCAGGCATGGATGTCCGTCACCACTTCATCTCTTGTGATGATTAGTTAATAGTTGCATTATCCCTTAGTAATGACAAATCTTTATTTAAATTTGATTCATCTTGCCATTGTGATGGTATGTAAACACTCTCACATCTTGGCAGCACTTACACCTCTTCTCATCTTGAGCCTTGCGGTTCATTGGGGGAGATTTATCAAAACCTGTGCAGAGGAAGAGTGGTGTAGTTGTCCATAGCAACCAATCAGATTGCTTCTTTCATTTTCCACAGGCCTCTTTAGAGGACTGTGGAAAATGAAAGAAGCAATCTGATTGGTTGCTATGGGCAACTGCACCACTCTTCCTCTGCACAGGTTTTGATAAATCTCCCCCCATGAGTGTAATTACATGACTATAGTAAAGACCGGCTAATCTCTTTCTATGACCATGATTAAAAATGCAAGTACCCTCCGAATTTCTACATTGCACAACCCCTCTCTATTGGAACATAGCCTTAGTACTCCCTACAATGCTTTGTTTATTCATTGCTCTTATGCTGGGGGCATTCAAACTGTGCCCATTTTGTGCTGAGAATAATTTTGGTAATAGATTTTGGGTTATTTCTCATACAATACACTTATATAGTATAGAAGTTATATGGCTCCTGAGTTGGCGCTTCCATCTGAACATCATGAGATTTCATATTAAAGCGTTATGTCCAAGCACAATGCCACCGAGCGGAAGTTTTTCGGGATTCGCCCTTTGTCTTGTTGCACCAATTCCTTGGCTAGAGGATGCTGTACGTCTGTATCTCCGGTTACATCACAGTTATTATTCCTCCACCTTCAGAAACTGATACAGAAGATCTCGGCTGCAGAAAATCAGGTTAGGAAACGGGTAGGCAGGATTCAATAAAACTTGAGCTGCAGATATAATCTCTTAATTTTATTTAATTTATTTTTTTCCTCCCTTTTTTTAAAGCTATGACTAGTGATTTGATCTGTAACCAGAAACTGGTTGACTGATCTTAGGAAATTGTGCCCCGGACCGCCCTCGAGCCGTTGTGTGAAGGCCTCAGGATTAGTGGTCCCTGTCAGCGATAGGCATGTAGGCCTGATCAGCACAGCCATCTGAAACCAAATACTGGGTCAGTCAAGTTCAGTCTTTTGAACTCTATCCCGCTGACCTTAGAGAAACATAGTATTGAAAGCTATATCCTGAACAGATACCTTGATAATATTTCTAAGTCTGTCCGTAGGTACAAAAAGTTTAACTCTTCTCCCAACCCCCCCCCCCCCCAAAGCAAGAAAAGTTGCAAAATTTTTGTTTCCAAAATTATTATTTTATACTATTTCTATCCATATATCAATACAATGTATTTGATTTCACAGGCTGTGGTTTGTGGTTTGCCTTGCAGCGCCGGGGTACTGGGTACAAATCTGTGTGTTCTCACCGTTTCTAAATGGGTTTTCTCCAGCTATACACAAACATACTGACTGATACATAGGCCTATAGAACTGGCCCTAGTGTGTGCCTGAGATAGGGGGCACGACTGATCACCATATTTGTATAGTGCTACAGGTTATGTTAGTGCTATAGAAGCAACAGACATACCTATTTCATGCCTGCAGATCAATAGGTGCTAAAATGGCTTATTTGGTTTGTAACAAGGTGTCATTTTATTTTTTATTTTTTTAGGATATTAGCAATGACGTGCAGAAGGACAATGTGGACCAACGATTCCTTAGCATCTTCCGCAAGGGCAAGAAGAAAACGATTGTTCGGAACATGGGGCAGATGATTCATTATTCCAAGGTCAAGTTTCGATTTCAGCACAGCCAGGTAACTATAGGTGTGTGTGTGTGTGTGTTTGTGCCTGTGTGTATATATATATGTATATATATATATATATATATATATATATATTATAATATAATAATTTTCTATACATTTTTTTTATGTAAAAATTTGTTGTGTAGATTTTGTTTTTATTTTTTTGAGCCCCCCCCAAAAGAAAACTCTTTAAAAAAATAAATAAAAAGGGAACCCCCTCCCTTAACGAGGAATTCCCAGAGTCAGTACATATAATTGTGCCAAACAGTATCTAGAAGCATGTACTGGTATCATTGTGCAATACTCTAGCCCAGTGTTTTCATGCCAGGGAAGCTCCAGCTGTTGCAAAACTACAACTCCCAGCATGCCCCGGACAGCCTTCGGCTGTCCGGGCATGCTGGGAATTGTAGCTTTGCAGCAGCTGAAGACACCCTGGTTGGGAAACACAGCTTTAGGCATGTGGGCCATTCTGTTAAAGGAGAACTCCAGTATATAAATTGTAATATAATTGTCCCCCATACTGCCGGCAGTAAAAAAAAAAAAAAAAAAAACCAGGTACATACTTTTCTTTGCTCCCCGGGGCCTCCGGTAACCGGCTCTGGTCTCCACCGCGATCCTCTTCCTGTTTGCCGGTGGTCGGCGAGTCATACTGCGCTCAGCCAATCACCGGCCACAGTGAAGTCCTGAGCGGCAGGGTGACTTTTTCAGCCCTGGCAGCAGGTGCCGGTGTAGTGAAGAATTTTGTGTCTTGAAGCGTTCTCACAATGCCGCTCAGCCTATCACCGGCCGAGTCGGGACTTCACTGCGGCCGGTGATTGGCTGAGCACAGTATGACTCGCCGACCACCGGCAACCAGGACGAGGATCATGGCGGAGACCGGAGCAGGTAATCGGGGAGCGGAGGAAGGTATGTACCTGTTTATTTTTTTTACTGCCGGCAGTATGGGGGACAATTTTTATATTCTGGAGTTCTCCTTTAATTAATTCTCACCCTGCCGCTCCATTTGCACACAGTAATATATCCTTTTTATACGTGTTCTCCATTTATAGATGTTGCAAAGCATGAGAAAGGCGAATGGAATGAGTTCCTATTTACATTAGTAGTATAAGATATTTTGTCTCCGTCGTATCTGTTGTGAAGCGTTTTGCATTCACCTGTGCTGCTGCTTGTGAGTCATTTCCGATTACTTACGTCTCTGTGTTGGACCTTGAACCCTGTTTGATAAGGTTGTGTTTTTTTGTTTTACGGTAAATGCTTTAACCCTTTTTGGCATCCGCACTAGATCCTAATCTTCCTTTGAAATTGCCAGAAATATAAGTTCTTACATATCGGGGTGAATACCAACATGGCTGCCTTTAAATTTCAATACCAGTATGGCTGCCCATAGGTTGTTGCACCGGCTTTGATGCCATCCACGGTCCATAGATCTGATGAAAAAGACCCCACTGACCATAGAGAGACATCTTTAAAAAAAAAAAATGTGTTTTTTTTTTTTTTTTAAGGAGACCGCCCCTTTATCCAGACCAGACTTTGCATAATGTATGGTGGATGAAAAATGCGTCCAAAAACTAGGCTTTTACTTGGAGAAGACTTCCCACCTAGAAATCTCCCCCTTTGTCTCCAAAATTGCGACAATGGCCCCGATTTACTAAGAGTGTTGTGTAGTGTTCTTTGTGGGTTTTAGTTCCCTACAATTTTTTTTCCACGGTATTTGCGGTTTCCCTACATTTTGCACTTTTTCCTACATTTTGCTTTATTTTACACATGCTCTGATCTGTTGGGTTTTCTCAGCTCAAATCCACATTTTCTGTGGAAACCTTAATAAATATGTTGTGTTTTTGTGAAAATGTCGGGACACGCCCCTTTTCCTCTGACCGCCCCTTTTTTTTTCTTTTTTTTTCTCAGTAAAATGGAGAGTTGGTCAGGTTTTTTTCAATTCTGGCGCAAAATCTGGCGCACAACCCGACAATTCATGTCTGGTTTATAATAGTAATTCAGGGCCAATATCTATATTGTCCCACATATAAAGGCCCACGTAGGCCTGGCTGTCCAATCTTGTATGATTTGAAGATTAATACAGAGATTTTTTTTCTCCCCTATTTTAGGATATAAGTGACTGTTATTTGGAACTTTTCCAGTCCCAACTGTACTTCCAGTCTCGAGGTCCCACTGGGTTGACATATCAGGTATGTACTCTGGCACGGTGCTCTTCATGAGATGTGGTGGTGCCACCCCTTTCAAAATAGGGCATGTGAAAAGGACTTTGAAACAGGTTAACGTAGTAGAAACGTGACTTCTTGTAGTTCCAGCCAGACAGACCTTGTCCAAATATCTCTTGACCTTTCACCCCTCAGGGTCACATCTATTATACATGTTTACACAATATACGTAGCCAACTTTTATCAGTGTTGTGAGAAACTTTGTGCCTCCTTTGATAGCTGTTTTGAGAGTATTTATATATTTTGAGTTAGTTGTTTGGGGTGTAAGATAATGGGGTGGTGTGCGCTTGACTGGACTATAGAGCATTCTACTTGGCTTCTTTATTTACATTAAGCGAAGAACAAAGAATGTGTTAGTCTCTCGAATTTTTTTCCAACCGGTTTTGTGCCTGGAAGGGTAGATCTCTAGAATGTCTAGTCTTGTATTGGGAAATGTACTTTTTATTATAAACAACACTAGTTTGTATGTATACATGGCTATGTACTCTGGTCTAAGGCCTCTTTCACACTATGAAATATCTCCGTTTAGGAACTTCCGTCACCAGTTCCGTCACTATATCGGTGAAACCCGGCCGTTACAAAACCCCTGACAGCCGTGACTAAATTGCATTGCAGCCTATGGGGTTTTGTAACTGCCCGTTTGCACCCGCATATGCCCGTAATTCATTACGGGCGTTATATAGTGACGGGACATCGTGGCGGAAAAATTACTGCATGCAGTAATTTTTCCGCCACGATGTCCCGTCACTATAGAACGCCCGTAATGAATAGATATTTCATAGTGTAAAAGAGGCCTAAGGCCAGGTGTACATATGTCCAGCAGTCCGGTGTGGTTGTGTAAGATCAGATAAAGATGCATGCATTGTCTTTCGCTTAAAGGGGTACTCCGGTGAAAACCTTTTTTCTTTTAAATCAACTGGTGGCAGAAAGTTAAACATATTTGTAAATTATTTCTATTAAAAAATCTTAATCCTTCCTGTACTTATTAGCTGCTGAATACTACAGAGGAAATTATTTTCTTTTTGGAATGCTGTCTGATGACATCACGACCACAGTTCTCTCTGCTGACGTTATTATAATAACACTTTATTTATTGTTGTCCTTAGTGGGATTTGAACCTAAGTCCCCAGCACTGCAAGGCAGCAGTGCTAACCACTGAGCCACCATGCTGCCCTTAGTATGCATCCGCTATGCATGGTTGCTAAAATGGACATAGATGTCAGCAGAGAGCACTGTGCTCGTGATGTCATCAGTGTTCCAAAAAGAAAGGAATTTCCTCTGTAGCATTCAGCAGCTAATAAGTACTGGAAGGATTAAGATTTTTTTAATAGAAGTAATTTACAAATATGTTTAACTTTCTGCCACCAGTTGATTTAAAAGAAAAAAGGTTTTCACCGGAGTACCCCTTTAAGTGCAACCTCAAAATGGGCAACAATCCATAGGTCCAACACCAAGCCCCATTTAGGCCTACGGGGTACCAGGTGCAATGGATGCAGCTTGATGCATCAAACGGTCCCATCTAGGGCAACTTTGGAATCATAGATATGTGAATCTGGCCTTGCACAGGTATCTCTATTGCCAGTGTTCTTATGTCTCCAAATCATTCTCTCTACTTAAAATGTGTTTTGTTCTATAAAGTTTTTTTCTTTGATTTTACATTTATTCATCTCTGCATTACAGGGATTAGTGCCACTGAAGGAGTTGAGTGTTTACAAGTTGGAACGTTCCAAGGTCCCACCTAAACCAGAGGAAGAGCATGCTTTCCGAATCACAGGTAAAAAAAATGTCTTACATTTTGCAAATCAATCATTTGTTGTGATTGTAATACAGTGGTCCCTCAAGTTACAATATTAATTGGTTCTGGGACGACCATTGTATGTTGAGACCATAACGCTATGGAAACCTGGTAATTGGTTCTAAAGGCACCAAAATGTCATCCAAAAATAGGAAAAAGTGAGGATTAAAGTAAAATAAGTAGATAACTAATATAGATATAGCAAGTCCTTACATATAAAAGTAAGAAAGATCTGCTGGGAGCTGTAAATCACTGTCTATGTCAGTGTTTCCCAAGCAGGGAGCCTCCAGCTGTTGCAAAACTACAAATCCCAGCATGCCCAGACAGCCTTTGGTAGCCCTCTATTAGGTGTATATAAGGTGCCTTGGATGTTTCAGACCTTGCAATGCCTGCTGTACTGTTCACACAGAGGCATATTCATAGTGTAGGGTCCTACCCAGAATGAGGTCACCTTACCGTGGTGGGACGGTCCATGCTATTTGGCGCCAAATTCGCAAGCTAAGTACCTCATAATTTCATAGTTTCATATTTTCATTTATTGCACTACAGCTGTATAGCTTTTCATGTTCTATCTATATACTCATGTTTTATCTATATACTCATGTTTATCTATATCTTTGTGCTAGCAGTGTGCTGCTGTATTCTCTTGTTGCTAGATAACTAATATAGATATAGCAAGTCCTTATATATAAAAGTAAGAAAGATCTGCTGGGAGCTGTAAATCACTGTCTATGTCAGTGTTTCCCAGCAGGGAGCCTCCAGCTGTTGCAAAACTACAACTCCTAGCATGCCCAGACAGCCTTTGGCTGTCCGGGCATGCTGGGAGTTGTAGTTTTGCAACAGCTGGGGGGCACCCTGCTTGGGAAGCACGGGTCTATGTAGAGGAGAGGAGCTTCTTCAGGGTCCTGTACAGTTCACGCAATGTCCTTAAAAGTAACATGGAGCCGCCCTCACCTGGTGTCCAAAGGAGCAGGAACCCTGGTAAAGGTAAAGAGTACAGAACATGTAATACCTCCCTGTACTATAGGGGGCGCTACCAGACACCAGTCAGTGCATACGCTTCAATAATACAGGAGTTTTACCAGTGAATGCCCATTCTGATTGGTCAGTTCATGGACACGTTTCACAGATCTGGACTGTCTGTAGCATTGTATGTTGAGTCTGGTTTCAACTTACAATGGTCCAGAAAAGATCATTGTATGTTGAAACTATTGTATGTTGAGGTCATTGTAAGTTGAGGGATCACTGTATTGTGTATAGATGAGTTTAAATATTCCTGTGTTTTTGGCCACATTATACATGTTTGGGGAGATTTATCGATGCGAGTGGGATAAGTTGTCACGTATGAGCAGCTATTGTCTGACATGTCATGACCCAGTCTCGATGGTCCACAGCTCTTGGGCATAGCCACTGATAAATATTTCCATTTTCTTTTAGGGCCTCTACTCAATCCATTAATAGTTTATTGTCCAACCCTGCAAGAGTTGCAGAAATGGCTTTACCACTTGGAGAAGCAGATCCAGCTCAATGGCGGAAACCCTGACACTTTGCCTATAACAGAGGTAAGATTTGTAAGGAGATATTTGGGGGGTTGACAGATCCATACTTTATTGCCATTTCATATCTAAAGCTGGTCATACACCTGCAATAGCTATCGTCTAAATGTTTGTTTTGCAAACCGCGCGTTCTCTTGATCCCTCCATATGTGTGCCAAGTATTCTGTGTTCTGGAGGAGGGGTAAGCTGCTGCCAGAAGCCTTTGGTGGTGGCTTCTCTTTCTAAAAGCAAAGGGATCTGTCAAATCAAATCGAACATGCCTAATCCTGCTCTCTTTCCACATGATATGTTGAGGGGGAGCTGGAGGGCCTCCATACACATTAGTCAGCTGATCATGCCAAAATTGGTTGGTCAACTTTCTTTTTTTTCTTTTTAAATCTGTACGGAGGCCTTAAAGGTCATTTACAGAGTTTTTGTGGCCAGTAGGAGATAAGTTATTGGCAGACAGCTTTGTACATGATCAATTTGTGTGAGAAATCTAGTGGTAAACCCCCCTTTTTGCCCAAAGCGACCAATCACAGCTTGGCTTTCGTTTTACCAGTGCCCATTAAGATATGAAAGCTGAGCTGTGATTGGTCACTATGGGAAAAAAACACTCATTTACAACTAGACCGTTTTTGAAACAAAAACAAAGACTGATCTGCTTTGCCCATAGCAAAATTAACATCTCCTGTAAGTGAAGTAGTGGGACACCCCCTCATATACCCACTGCCAGCGGATTTGAATTGCAAAGTAGCATCTCTATTGCGGTGGTGGTGCTCACTAGGGTAGAGGAATGAGTTTTTTGGCCGGCTAAACCCTCTTGCAGGAGAAGAAAGGCCGCTTTGCAGCCGACAAATATTTTATGGACTTGGACAGCTGATCCCACCTGTTTGGCCGTGCAGCTGTGGACCGTACAGAGGGGTCACACACGGCTCCCCCAGCTGTCATCTAATGGCAGCTTAATATCTGGACTTTCTCCACCATGGGGCCTGAATGGATAGTTTCCACATGTATTATCCTTGATGTGAAGTTGTATGCAGTTATATTTTACAAGTTTCTGTCTCAAGGGAAAGATGGTGAAATAAGAAACCTCATTTAATAGACAAATGACTTTTGGTTGGATACACATTGATGGCTAAAGTGCTTTTTACCCTCATGGACACTTGAGCCTTAAAGGGGTACTCCGCCTCTAGACATCTTATCCCCTATCCAAAGGATAGGGGATAAGATGTCTGATCGTGGGGGTCCTGCTTCTGGGGATCCCTGCGATCTTGGCTGCGGCACCCCAGACAAACGGTGCACGGAGCAAACTTTTCTCCGTGCCAGATGACTGGCTACGCGGGGCTACAATTGTTGCGACAAGTTCGTAAGCTCCTTAGTAGAGATGAGCGAACTTACAGTAAATTCGATTCGTCTCGAACTTCTCGGCTCGGCAGTTGATGGCTTTTCCTGCATAAATTAGTTCAGCCTTCAGGTGCTCCGGTGGGCTGGAAAAGGTGGATACAGTCCTAGGAGACTCTTTCCTAGGAATGTATCCACCTTTTCCAACCCACCGGAGCACCTGAAGGCTGAACTAATTTACGCAGGATAAGTCATCAACTGCCGAGCCGAGAAGTCCGTGACGAATCGAATTTACTGTAAATTCGCTCATCTCTTCTCCTTAGATGTGCTTGGATTGTGATCTGTGATTGACACGGTGGACGGCCATTATAGCATCAGGCGAGCGCTTTCTAAAGCTGTACCCATTTTTGCTAATCTTGGAAGCCGAATTTAGGCTCAGATCTTTTTGTCCTCTTTCACCTTCCCTGCTCCTTTTTTTTTCTTCATTTTGCACCTGTGGCTCCTGAAACTCTAGAATTAGCTGCTATGGGAACAGACAGTCCTGAACAGCAGCAACAGCTGTGAGGGAGGACAGGCTTACCCTGCTGCCAAGGGAATACCCTGGGTGTCAGCACAGCTGCAGGCACATTGGGTCACACACCCTGGCTTCTGGCCTCCGCTCCAGGGTCATCACGCCCAGCAGATAGCAACGGGTATTGTAAGGACAGAACAACATCTTATTTCTAGGGGCCTCGCCTCTGATCATGGTTATTGTTTTCTTTACCGATCGTATAAGACATTTTCTCTTGACAATAATAAATGCAAATCCATCGTGTTATGATCACACAGACTTTATAAGAAGATAAAATTCTAAGCATAAATTGTATGTTTATTTAGCATCAACCCAGAGTCGACTAGGGCTGCCGCAGCCATTACATTGACCCTTCTCATTCTTGTCGGTCTTGCTCTAACTTTGAACGTGAATGGGGTGCAAAGTTATTTTGGGGATTCTGCCCTTGTTTCTAACGCCTGTGGCAAGAAGGAGCCCTGTGCAAAGCACCTCGCGCAGACACCAACGGCCACGGGGGTCTCGGCACCCAGATCCCCGTACATCAAAATATGTCACTAGGACAGTTTTTTAAACTTTACGTATCCTTTACTGCAGTGTCTCCCAACCAGTGTGCCTACAACTCTTGCAAAACTACAACACTCAGCATTGCCCAGACAGCCTTCGGCTGTCTGGGCATGCTGAGAGTTGTAGTTTTGCAACAGCTGCAGGCACACTGGTTGGGAAACACTGGTCTAGAACACCTATTAGCACCTCTTTGCTGGACTAGGCACACTTTACAGTTCTTTTTGATGCACTGTGCCTAAACAATGTATCTTGGCTGCTGAGCACTACAATTTGGATGCGTTTGAAGCAGAAATTCTACTGCAACAGCCATAGTAAAGCTAGGTTCACACTGGGGATTTTCTGGGCCGAATTTCTGCTGGAGATCGAGTTGGCGGCACTAGGACCGCGCGGACTACATTGCCGTCCCCATAGACTGCAATGCATTTCTGAGCAGATCTCTCAGAAGATCCACCCAGAAATGCATTGCAGTCTATGGAGGCGGCAATGCAGTTTGCGCGGTCCTAGTGCCGTCGGCTCAATCTCTAGCAGAAATTCTGCCCAGAAATTCTGCGGTGTGAATTCAGCCTAAATCTGGGTGGATGATTCTACAGCCTCGCCACAGCATGTAAGAAACCATTGGTTTATAGGTTATATGGAATGCTAGTTAACCTTCTAGTGCGTTTTTAATAATAGTGCCTTCTAATGTGCTTTATAACATAGTACCATGTATCGCCAGTCTTGGTCTGGCCTACTTTTTATGGCAATTTGTTGTGCGTATATTCTCAATAGTTTGCACGTGTCTCACCTTTTATGGTAAATTGTTCACGGAGCACAATTCCAAACTTTTGAACTATCCTATCACTAATGGATAATAAATACGGTAATACATTTTAATATAATATTTTTAATATTAAAAATACTAATACTAAAAATAACAATAATAAATTATTATTAATAAAATATACTAATTACTATAATTTTTTTAATATTATTATTACTAATTACTATTATTTGATTATATTATTATAAAAAATTGTACCGTAATTAGTATCTTTTTATCAATAATAATTTATTTGCAGTAGAATTATTTATTAAAAATGTATTAAAATGTGTTGTTGTTGTTGTTGTTGTTTATTATTAATAAAAAAAATAGTAATTAGTATCTTTAAATAATTTATTGTTTGTAGTATTTATTAAAAATAATCTATTAAAATGTATTATTTAGTATTCTTTTTATTAGTGATCAAATATTTTCATTATAGACAAAAAAATAAGGTATAATAATATTGACAAAAAAAGTATAATAATAATTAAAATAAAACAATTGGCAAAAATAAGTATAATAATAATTAATAAAAATTAAATAAATAAATATGAACAGTTTTAGTATTATTACTTGGCCAATTTAAAGGCATTGTCCAGTTAAACCTTTTTAATAAAAGAAAATCTTTTCAGGATCCTCCTCTTTTGGTAAAAGTGGAGAGTGGTTACAAATGGGACCTTACTCTGGAGGACCTGACCTGTTCTGCATCACCCATTTGTTTGAAAGGATTTTGTGTAATGCTTAATTTCCCCTGTGGTGGCGCTGCAGAGAAATGGAACACTTCTGCAAAGTTACCCTAGAGACAGCCGCTGGTTTGTTTAGGGTCCCAGCAGAGAGGCATTTTGTGGTGAACGAATTGTCAAGGGACCCTTCTAAAAGTAGAGAGAGTCTCAAGCTGATCTCCTTTAAGCAGCATAGCCTTTCTATAATGCACATAGTCCAATGATGTAGTAAATGCTATTAAGAATGCAGAACATTAGGTCTCTATGGATACATAAGAGATGAGTTTTCATCACCTGATTGTACATGGTGCCTCATGCTA
>NC_079198.1:96073889-96178889 GCF_029499605.1 Hyla sarda | reverse complement strand
GCTGAAATCAGAATTCCTGCGGCAGAATTTCCAAATGGAATTTTTACATTGGATTCCACTAGAGATGAGCGAACTTACAGTAAATTCGATTCGTCACGAACTTCTCGGCTCGGCAGTTGATGACTTATCCTGCATAAATTAGTTCAGCTTTCAGGTGCTTCAATGGGCTGGAAAAGGTGGATACAGTCCTAGGAGACTCTTTCCTAGGAATGTATCCAACTTTTCCAGCCCACCGGAGCACCTGAAGGCTGAACTAATTTACGCAGGAAAAGTCATCAACTGCCGAGCCGAGAAGTTTGTGACAAATCGAATTTACTGTAAGTTCGCTCATCTCTAGATTCCACTCGAAAATGTTGCTGTGTTAACATAGCCTAAAGCTATTCTCCTTGGGATGCATCATAGGACAGAATACAAGAGACCACTACAAGTCTGTACTACAAACCATATACTGCTGTATGGCTCTGTGTATATGGAATAGTCATATGCACGAGCCCTGTAGAAATGGTCCATAATATCAGGATTTATGGGAAGATTAAATGGGTACTCCACTGGAATTTTTTTTCTTTTTAAATCAACTGGTGCCAGAAAGTTAAACAGATTTGTAAATTACTTCTATTAAAAAATCTTAATTCTTCTAGTACTTATCAGCTGCTGTTATGATCCACAGGAAGTTATTTTCTTTTTGAGTTTCCTTTCTGTCTGATCACAGTGCTCTCTGCTGACACCTCTGTCCATTTTAGGAACTGTCCGGAGTGGGAAAGGTTTTCTATGGGGATTTGCTCCTACTCTGGACAGTTCCTAAAATGGAGAGAGGTGTCAGCAGAGAGCACTGTGGTCAGGCATAAAGGGTATTCAAAAAGAAAAGAACTTCCTGTGAATCTTAACAGCAGCTGATAAGTACTGGAAGGATTAAGATTTTTTTTAATAGAAGTAATTTTCAAATTTGTTTAACTTTCTGGCACCAGTTGATTTAAAAAATAAATGTTTACCAGTGGAGTACCCCTTTAAGTCTTACATACCCCCCCCCCCCCCCCCCTTATGTATCATTGGAGATGTCAGAGTAAAACATGACACAACCACAGGTTTTCCTACTTTTAATTTGTCTTATATGTCTCTCTTTTTTTTTTTTTTTTTTTATAAAATAAATATTACTACTCAGTGGGGGAGATTTATCAAAACCTGTGCAGAGGAAAAGTTGCCCAGTTGCCCATAGCAACCAATCAGATCGCTTCTTTCATTTTTAACAAGGCCTCTGCAAAATGAAAGAAGCGATCTGATTGGTTGCTATGGGCAACTGAGCAACTTTTCCTCTCACAGGTTTTGATAAATCTCCCCCAGTGTGCCTACCCTTCGCTGCCTTCTGTACCACATTCAGCAGACCCTTTGTTCCAGAACATGCAGATAGTCTAGTACATGGTTCTGGATTCTCTGGATGTAGTACAGAAAATTTGATGGGTATGATGGGTATTTGATGTCTTCATGCCAAGACACTGGCATGAAGTATACTGCAATCCCTGTGCTGGAAATATGTTAGGCTCGGTCCACAGTAAGTTGGAGCTTGCATTAGATGTATCTGTCAGTATGCCACCACAAACAGGATGCCAACGGATCCATTTCCCATGTCCGTTTTCACCTTCATTCTATGTGAGGAGTCCGCACGGAGTGCACAGCTGTCTATGGGCCGGCGCATTCTTTGCGGTCCTAGCGCCGGCAGATTCTGCCAGACTAGTTTCCCACATTGTACCGAATGTCCACATGGAGATTTTCCGTGCAGTCATTCCGCCATGTGAACGCGGCCTTAGGCTGTGTTCACATAGTGGAATGTCTGCATGGAAAATCTGTGTGTGGACATTCCTCTTACAGCGGAGCTCCGGCAGAACATGCCGGCACTAGGGACGAACGGAAATGCGCCGTCTCATAGACGGCAATGCATTCTGTGCAGACTTCACAGAAAAAATAGACATGTCTATTCTTTCTGTGGACACCGGAATTTGAATTTCCACCCCAGGAACACCTAGCACGGAAATTCTGCTGTGTGCACAGCGCAGCAGAATCCCATTGAATTTAATGGGACTCTGCTGCTGCGGAATCTCCGTACTGAATTCCAGTGAACAAAATCTGCTCATGTTAAAGGACCCTAAGGCTAGGTTCACACTGTGGAATTTCTGGGCAGAATTTCTGCTGGAGATCAAGCTGGCGGCACTAGGACTGCGTGGACTACATTGCGGTCCCCATAGATGTCAATGCAATTCTGAGCAGACATCCCAACATATCCACCCAGAAATGCATTGCAGTCTATGGAGGCAGCAATGCAGTCTACTCGGTCCTAGCGCCGCCGGCTCGATCTCTGGCAGAAATTCTGCCCAGAAATTCTGCAGTGTGAACCCAGCCTTAGGCTAGGTTCACTACAGAATTTCTGTGTGTAATTCCGCTTAGAAATTACAATCGGAAATTCTGGTGCTGCCGAATCCTATTGCTGTCAAGGGAATTCCCCTGCACAGTCCACACTAGTGGATATTTTGCCACTGAAATTCCGCTGTGAAAAAAATGATCTCGCTCATTGCTTTGGCGTAATCTGCATGGAAAACATTGCCGTGTCCACACGGTCCTAGCGAAACTTCAAAAAAAGGCACAGGGAAATCTGTAAAAAACCATGTGGATTTTGGTACAGATTTTTAGCTTGGATTTCCATAGAGAAAACAGCGTATCTGGTCTTAAATAAAAAATAAAAATAAGAAAAAATTAACTATACTCACCTTCATAATCCCTAGATGCTCCTGTGACAGTGCCCCTCTGGACACCCAGCGTGTTTAAAAAAAAATGTGTATTCAAAGTCAATTTCAGTTTGAAAAAATTGCGCAGCATGAGAATGAGATTTTAAAATTTGCATCCCCTTGCCACTGTATTCCGATGCCAATTTTCCTTCTACAAATTTGCGCAAAAAATCTGCAACCATTCCCGTCACGCAAGAATCTCTGCATTGGTCATTACCTGGGAGAGATGGGAGATCTTGTTTTTTTACAACTGGATAAAGCGGAGAACATGGTTAATTCTATGAGACTGTCTATTGAGTAACAAACAGATAGAAGACTATGGAGGAGGGCAAGCATATTGAAATTAGAACGGCACTCCAGGGCAGGAAAGTGTGGAGCTTTCTTTCTTTTTCTCCATTAGAACAAAGGGATTGTGTGAAGACTATAGAGCTTCAGTCTCCTTTAGAAGGGGGGGACACAGAGGAGTGTATATTGGACGCGGCTTCTACAATGGCTAATTTACATTCTATAGTCTTATAGTTTACAAGAAAATCCGATCAGGGAATGACGGTTGCGTTCGCTTCTTTTATTTCACCACTAGGCTGATGATTTATGTTGGTATTGTTTGAAGGAGCATAAAAATATCTGTATGTGGTGTCCCGGTACCGTATTATATACGTTACCTGTATAGAGGTCCCCATAGTCAGAGTCCCTAGGACGTCGGGGTCCCTCTGTTGTAGCTTTCCCCTTGCCACCTCTCACTTAGTCAATGACTATATAGTAGTTCTTATTAATATAAATATATGTATAAGTATAAATATGTATATATTTAGTTATCTACCTATTTGGAGCGTAACAGGACCTGCGGGTCACGTGATTAGGTTAGAACTCTATGGTTTTGCTACAGGACCTTTGGAGGTTCCCGTGACGTGTTCACCCACAATGCACTGTTACGGTGAGTGACAGTCGTTACGGACCAATCCAAAACGGCCGTCCCCTGCCCATATAAGGGACTCGCCCCATCTTGATCCCTCTCTTGGGTTGCTGACTCTGGAAGAGGTAGGACCTCCGCAGCTTACAAGACGATTTACTAGGCCAAAGCCTTGCGGCCTAGGCCTATAATATAGCGGATAGACTAAGCAATTCCCCGCTACTCATCGCAAGATCACTGGACCTAATAACTCCCCTAAATCCAGCGGATCTCTGCAATACAATTCTTCAGAAGCTAAATTGGGCTTATCTGATCCCAACCGACTGTCAATCGCTGCTCAAGTCATATGTAAAGAGACTCTGTTATCTGGACTGTTACTATTACTTCATGCACAGAAATTCTTCAGTAAAAGTTCCTGCAAGTTTTCAGTTAACAGCGGTTGTGGACAATCCTTTATTTCTGCATCAGCTATTGCTCTTGGGAAGGGTGGCAATAGGCCTATCAAGAAATACAGCATTTAACCCTCACCCTGGCGTCACGAGTGACAAGGGTTAACAGCGCCCTTAACTATCCTGAACAGCAACACCCTAACAACCCTACACCCCCACAAGACAGTATCTTCTCATACGCCACCACATGTATATATGTTTCAATGGATATTCTAACATATAAAGGTACCCTTATGCAAGACAGCTGAGGCTGTGTAGACCAGCATTTCCCAACCAGGGTGCCTCCAGCTGTTGCAAATCTACAACTCCCATCATGCCCGGACAGCCTTCGGCTGTCCGGGCATGATGGGAGTTGTAGATTTGCAACAGCTGGAGGCACCCTGGTTGGGAAACACTGGTATAGACAGTATACAAAGCACTGTGCCCCCTCAATAGAGCCTCCACATTTATACAAATCAATAAATTCACACACAACACTTATTCATATATTTTGTTCCTACCTCTTAACCCTTTTAGATTGCAAGCTCTAAGGTTTTTTAGACACAGCGTGTTGTGCACTCATTTAATACAGCACCCATAACCTGCTAGGGAGCCATAGTATATTTCTATGTGCCTAACAGAGGTTTAATAGGCTAATATCACCTTGTATACGGCTAGGTTTATATAGCATTTTAGCAGTTCGCCAGAGGTATACTGTATATAAACTGTAGCAAAGAACGGCAGGCACTATTCATTTTAATGGTCAAACTCAACTGAGTCACGTAGTAACGTTGTTTGGGATGTATGTGCTCTTTTAGGCAGACGGGACAACGTATCAGGCAGCCATTATGAGTCTACTTATAATAGCGCATACCGTATATACTCGAGTATAAGCCGAGTTTTTCAGCACGATTTTTCGTGCTGAAAACGCCCCCCTCGGCTTATACTCGAGTGAACTCTCCGCCTGTCAATCCCTTCTCGGTGGTCGTCAACCTGCGGACCTCCAGATGTTGCAAAACTACAACTCCCAGCATGCCCGGAGTTGTAGTTTTGCAACATCTGGAGGTCTGCAGGTTGAAGACCACTGATTGAAGGGATTGACCACGGTGATTGACCACTTTTCCTGGGTTTTGGGGTGAAATTAGGGGCCTCGGCTTATATTCGGGTCGGCTTATACTCGAGTATATACGGTATGTTTGAAATGGAGTCTCTAGGTTATTTCATTTGGGCCATGGAAATGAATGGCGCCCGCAGCTCTCCATTACAATGTACGTTTGCATCCCGTTTTTCAGCGGAACGAAGTATGAACCTTGCCCTAGGCTCTTAGATGCTGCGCTAGCAGCCTGCGGCTTCTGTGCATGTCTCTTTATTGTAGCCTGGATTTGAAGATGACCGCCACTAGCGCTCAATATTACCTGATAATTAAGGCCTGCACCTGGACTCGGCGCTACTTAAATCGGCAACTCCAGATGTTGGCTGCAATGATTACACACCTCTGGCAGCCGCCACATGTAAAAGTGGCATAATAGGGCCAGTGATCAGCTGATGAATGAGCAAATGCTGATCAATTTATCAACCATTTGTGCGTCCCTCCATGCATGTTGGTCAAGCCTTGCAATAGGCTCTTTAAATGAGCGCCAAATAATAGGGCCCTTATTCTACAGGTCTATACTAGAGCCTTGCATCGCGATTGGGATCCCGCTAAAACTTGCGGGCGTGGGTGGTAATGAGGTTGTTGCGGGCAGAAGTGGGTGGTCACAGAACAGCGCAAAATTCTGCAAAGTCTTGCAAACCTCGGAAATGCCACAGGGGGCTAAGAAAATGGCACAAGGGGGTGATGAAATGGCACAGGGGGTACTATTTCCGTAAACTGTGATAAAGAAAACAGTCCTGCACAGGGCTCTAGTCTGTACTATAGACCTAGAGAGATTTACTCTGTGGTACAGGGTTTGTCAATGCAGCCATCTTGTCTACGAGAACCCTCATGGTCATGGTTCTCTTTTCTGTTCTGCTAATCTGCTGTAGATTAAGGCTTTGCTTTCTTTAAGGACTCAAAAACAGTTATTTGGTTGTTTGGTATGCTATTATGTTCAACAGAAAATTATTTTAAAAAGAGGCATTTTTTTGCCCATTTTTTTTGGCCATAAAAAAATTGGGAAAAAACTGTGTGTGAAAATGGCCTTATAGTGAATTCTGCTCCAAATACTTATGCTAAATGAGCTGTTTATGCTACTGTTGGCATCTGTTCTGTGAATTTTTTGTTTTGTTTTTGTTTTTACAGCCAGAAGAGTGTAGCCTGCTGTACTATACTTTCCTTTGAAAATAATGAAAACCTCACAGGCCTAATAAAAGTCAATAGGGGAGAATTATCAAAGCTATGTCCCGCATCAATATTGACCAAACTACAGAGGGTTAGTCTGGTCTATTGTGCGCCTAATTTATCAAAAGTCTCACGGCTCTTGATAAATTCTGTGCACAGACTTTGGGATCTACGGTTTAGATTGTATTTAAACCTGCTCCAACATGGTCTGACATTTCGGCGTACTATCAGCCGATGCGACTTGTCGTTGAAAAGTCGCTTTTGATAAATTCAGCACTAATGCATTTTTTCGTCTAAAATAGACTAGAATGCATCATGTTCTAAAAATCCTCTAAAGCAAAAGTTGCGAAAAAGCAGCATTTATACTGCGACTTTCTGTGAGCGACAATTTTAGACAGGAAAAAACAGTCTAAATCCTTTGATAAATCTCCCCCAATGGATTGACTGTAACTATCATGGGCTTTAGTAGTTAGGCAAGCCAAAGGGGCTTCACCCTTACCACACAGCAAATGATAGCAAAAAAAAAAACAGATGCATGTTTTGCTGAAGGGTTAAAGGCGAACATCAGTGCGATTGCCAATAGCACCCGGGACCTGCCATGTATGAAGCGAGAGCAGCTTCTTCATGTACGGGACGTGAATGTACGTCCTGGTGCATTAAGTACCATCGCACCAGAACATCTACGTCTATTGTCCTTAAGGGGTTAAATGTTGCTAAGAATCTAAACAAAAGTCCCCGTAGTAAAAATGCAAATCACCCTCCACTTTCCAATTTTTCAATTATAAAAAATGTCAACAAAAAATAAAAAGCATGAACATATTTGGTATCACTGCATGTAGAAATGTCCTAAGAATATTTTGTTATGAAAACCATGCAGCAAAATGTCTAAATGTTAAAATAAATTACCCAATTGCAAAATTACCTGTGGTCACTCTTTGGTCACATGATATCCCACATAAAAATGGAATAAAAAGCTAATAAAAAGTGATCCAAATCATCTGGGTTGTTAAAGGGGTACTCCGCCCCTAGACATCTTATCCCCTATCCAAAGGATAGGGGATAAGATGTTAGATCGCCGCGGTCCCGCTGCTGGGGACCCTGGGGATTGCCGCTGCGGCACCCCGCTATCATTACTGCGCAGAGCGAGTTCGCTCTGTGCGTAATGACGGGCGATACAGGGGCCGGAGCAGCGTGACGTCATGGCTCCGCCCCTCATGACATCACGGCCCGTCCCCTTAATGCAAGTCTATGGCAGGGGGGCGTGACGACCGCCACGCCCCCTCCCATAGACTTGTATTGACGGGGGGGGGCAGTGACATCACGAGGGGCGGGGCCGTGACGTAACGATGCTCCGGCCCCTGTATTGTCCATCATTACGTGCAGAGCGATCTCGCTCTGCGCAGTAATGATAGCGGGGTGCTGCAGCAGCGATCCCCGGGGTCCCCAGCAGCGGACCCCGGTGATCTGACATCTTATCCCCTATCCTTTGGATAGGGGATAAGATGTCTAGGGGCGGAGTACCCCTTTAAGGGGTTAAATAACATGTCTGGATGGAAATGTCGACATTTGTTTCACATGACAATTACTGTACCACAAAAGCCCATGTCATGATGCCGCCTTTAGGAGCTGTGGTTATAAAGTGTTAATGGCGTGGGGAGGCGGTAACATTACACCCTGTAGCGGTGACACTTCTAAGCTCTGACACCTGTGGAATCTGGAGTGCATTGTGCGGCCCCTGATATAGTACAAGCCGCAACCTTATGTTTTTTAGAGTCACATTCTTATAGAGGATTAACCTTTATAGAGGATTTCCATCAGGCCGCTGCCTATAAACTTCTTATTATTCATGCTTCAAGTGGCACTTGTCAGGTCCTAATCCACCTACACAACCAGTGTTTACAGAGATCACCAGACACCTATTGCAAATGAAGGGTTTAATGGGTAGAAATGCTAAACTGTAATGTCAAAGGCTATAAAGTCAGAGAGGCCTCCGCCACACAATCTGCATGCAGTATTGTTTTGTCCGGTCAAATGAACAGATACCATATCAGAACCTTGAGGGACCGCATTTAATGGGGTCCATTAGGCTCTTTTGATATCCGGCGTGCAGTGTACCCATCAGCTGTTGAATGGGATTGTCAACAAACATAAATTAACCTGATGTCAGAGGGAAGAGAACAGTTGGACATATTGTATTCCAGCATTCCCAATCTTATTGTTCTCTGGAAGATAAGCCACCCCAGAAAAGTCTGGCAGCAGCTTTCTCTCCTTTGCCCATATTTAATATATGCACATTCTTCTTGTGTGTGTATATGGGAATTGGGAGAAATTGTGATATGAAATGTATGGCCTGTTTAAGAGTTTGGGTAACTAGTCATTGTCCAAGACAAACCTTCTCACCGTCTTCTCCGTATGGACACAGCCCAGGAATGCAAGCAACCCATGTAGAAGCAAAGAAGGGATAACTCTTAAAGGGGTACTGTAGCGCTACTGCACAGCATAGGGGATAAGTAGCTGATTGCGGGGGTCTGACCGCTGGGCGATCTCCAGGATGGGACCCTGTGTCGCTCAGTGAGGAGCACGTGCTAGACGGCATGCGCTCTATCCATGGGAGTGCCGATGATTGCAGAGTGCTGGACTCGCGTCTCTTCGGAGCTTCCATTGAAATCAACGGAGCATGTGCCGTCTACTGCACGTGCTCCTCACTCAGAGCCGGTGCCCATTTTGGATATCGTGGGGGTTCCCACCATTCGGACACCCCTTCTCCCAGTGATCAGCTACTTATCCCCTATCCTGTGCATGGGATGTAAGTTAATTTTGGCTGCAGTACCCCCTAAAACTATGTTCACATGGCAGAATTCTGCAGAATAATTCCGTTAGAAATTTACTGCACATTATGTTCAATGACATTCTGCATTGGAAATTTCCGCTGTGGAAATACCGCATTCCGCAAAAATATAAGACCTGTCTTTAATTTTGGGGAATTCTGTGGCGGAAACCCAATGAAGTCAATAGGGCTTTGAATTTCGGCAGAATTCTGTGTTTTGAGTGAACAGAAATTGCACTGAAATTCCGTTCAAATTCCTCTCAAATTACCCAACACTGTGAAAAATCTGCATCCGCTTTTCTGTGTGAAATTTAAGTGGGAACAGCTGAATTTCCGCCATGTGAACATAGCCTAAAACTGAAAGTAAACTAAAATGATAAAAAATTTTTTTTACTGCATTGAGGGAAATGAGGGAGATTTATAAAAACCTGTGCAGAGGAAAGGTTTACCAGTTGCCCATAGCAACCAATTAGATTGCTTCTTTTATTTTTTAAAAAGGCCTCTGAAAAATTAACACGGGTCACGCCCGGGCTGTCAGTCACGCAGAGGGGGCGTGACTACAGCCAAAGAATACAGGACTAGGTGAGTATGGCTCCCCGCCTAGGGTACTACTTACGGGGTAGCCGGGGGAGAACGTCATATCCTCACCATCCCTGTGGGCAGGAACCATACATAAAGCATTGCAATGTATTATATATGTAACATTTCAGGATTAGTTACCTTTAAATCATTGTATTCTTTGAATAATGGAGCAGATTTACTAAAACTGTGTAAAGTTTTACTAGACAGTCTAAGAATATACCGCATTTAATATACCTGATTTATTACACATTTATTAGGGGCTTTTCACACAGAGGAATTTCATAGTGGAATCCAGCTGAACAATTCTGCTGAGAAATTCTGTATCCACTAGGATCACTTAGGATAAGTTTCCGCTTGTTTTTTTTTCTGGCAGTTTTTGGAATACTGCCGCTGCAGTTTTTGTGCCAAAGCCAGAAATGTATTCAAAAGGAATAGGACATATAAAGGAAGGACTTACACTTCTCCTCCCTTATGGATCCACTTCTGACTTTGGCTCAAAATTTCAGTGGCAATATTCCAAAAACTACCAGAAAAAAGTGTAAACTTAGTGTGTGCCGTTTCCATTAACGACAATGCATTTCCAAGCAGATTCTGCTAAAAGAATTGACATGTTCATTATTTTTGCGGAATCAGGATTACCAAATTTCCACAGCAAATTCTGCTGCAGAAAATCTGCCATGTGAATGGTGCAGCGGAAATCCTATTGACTACAATGTTAACTTCATGTAACAGTGGTATATTGTGCACTGAGTAGCAGAATCCTTTCAAGTACCGTTACATTTTCTAGAATTGTTTTAAAGGGGTTCTCCGGTGCTTAGACATCTTATACCCTATCCTGATCGCGGGAGTCCCGCCACTGGAGACCCCCGTGATCTTGCACGCGGCACCCCGTTTGTAATCAGTCCCCGGAGTGTGTTTGCTCCGGATCTGATTACCAGCGACCACAGGGCCGGCAGTGTGTGACGTCACGCCCCCCGCCCCCGTGTGATGTCACGCTCCGCCCCTCAATGCAAGCCTACGGGAGGGGGCGTGATATCTGTCACGCCCCCTCCCGTAGGCTTGCATGCATTGAGGGGCGGAGCATGATGTCACACGGGGGCGGAGGCGTGACGTCACACGCCGCTGGCCTTGTGTTCGTCGGTAATCAGACCCGGAGCGAACGCGCTCTGGGGACTGATTACAAAAGGGGTGCCACGTGCAAGATCCCGGGGGTCCCCAGCGGTGGGACTCCCGCGATCAGGCATCTTATCCCCTATCCTTTGGATAGGGGATAAGATGTCTAAGCACCGGAGAACCCCTTTAACCTGAGACTGATCTGGGTCAAGATTGCAGTGGTCATGGCATTATACAGCATTGACTCAAGGTCAATTCCAGTCCACGTTGTGAGGGCATGAATCTTAAGGTATACTTTTTCCTTATCTGAAAAGGAGAATAAACTAATAAAAAGTGAGCTGAGCAAGGACTCTTCTGCCTACAGTAAAATCTTTGTGGGCTTCCATCCAGAATTAGTGCCATTCAATTATTTGCACCACAGTGAACCATCCTGTGTAGGCCCTTTACAAAAGAGTTTAAACTAATAAGACTGCACTTGTCTTTGGAACTGTACCTGTTCTTGTATTTGTACATCACTACTAGCAACCAAAGTGTGAAGAACACATTAGAAACTCTTAGTATCTGAAACCAAAGGTTTTCCTAAAGATCAACTGTGACCAAATTTCCACACATCCTTCCTAAGAAATGTAACTTAGAAACTCTGTACTAAAGTGAATTTATTACGTGGACTCTGCACAGTTACTCATTACTGCACTTAACACCACAGGTACAACTTCACACACTACACTTTTTGTACTCTGGAGTCAAGGACTTTGGGGTGTGTGTATGAAGGATTTTACCCTGTGACTGTGATTTGTCTCAAATTTCCTTTTATGTCACTTTTTGTGACAAACAATTGCGCCAAATGGTTTAGAACAAAATCACTGATTTCACTTTGTTAGTCGTGATTTCAGTTACAATAATTCTTTGGTCCGGAATTCATTAATTGCGACTTTTCAATTTGGCGCAAGTTTAGGCGCAAATACCTTCATTTAGGTGCAAATCTACACCATGAATAAAGTGACAGAGAAAATAGCTACAACAATAGAATGTCCCAAAGTCAGATTTACTGCCTGGAATTCTGGGGTCTGCGCCTTTTATAGGGCTACATTTGTGCCAAAATTACAAACTTGCCTACGACAATTGATAATTTTGCCCCAAATATGCTCCATTTGATGCAAAAAACATGCATAAAATCACACATTGCTACGCCATTATTGATACATGTCCCCCTTTGTACCTAGTACAAGACCCCCATTGACCAAAGTTATCCATGGGCTCACAGGGAATTCATCAGGTTATCCAGACCACCCTGATACATATGACACTACAAGCCATTGGACCCAAGAGACTACTACCTCCAGCTAGCCTGAACTACTATTCTTATCTTCTATGTAGGCACCACAAGCCATGCCCTCTTTTTTCCTTGAAAAGTGTCTAAAAAGTATCTACAATTCATAATAAATGTGGCTCAAGTCATGTAAGACAGTTTTTGGCACAGATTCTGGCTCATTTCCAATAGAAAATCTGCCCCCTTGCCCATGTGTTCTAAGGGTCCCCAATGAATATGCTAAACACTGTGGGGTGTATGTATGAAGGATTTTACCCTGTTTTTTTGACTGTGATTTGTCTAAAATTTCCTTTTATGTCACTTTTTGCGACAAACAATTGCACCAAATGGTTTAGAACAAAATCACTGATTCCACTTTGTTAGTCGTGATTTCAGTTACAATCATTCTTTGGTCTGGAATTCATTAATTGCGACTTTTTGATTTGGCGTAAGTTTAGGCGCCAATACCTTCATTTAGGCGCAAATCTACACTGTGAATAAAGTGACAGAGAAGATAGCTACAACAATAGAATGTCCCAAAGTCAGATTTACTGCCTGGAATTCTGGGGTCTGCGCCTTTTATAGGGCTACATTTGTGCCAAAATTACAAACTTGCCTACGACAATTGATAATTTTGGCGCAAATATACTCCATTTCACGCAAAAAAAACATACATAAAATCACACATTGCTACGCCATTATTGATACATGTCCCCCTTAGTGTCCTGGTGCTGGGACCCCCAGCGATCATCTGTAGGGTAAATTTCCAATACACTGCCACCTCAGGAGAAATAATTTTCATTGCACAAAATGGTCTGTTCATCCAACTTGTGTATGTACCTGGTCCTCCAGAGAAGAGACAACAGACAACCCCTTTAGCATGTTACAAATTGTCCTCCCCTTCATCCACATCCACTCCAAAGCCTTGAATTTATTCGACATATTTAATCCAGATATTGTCTCCATGCACTTACAAGGGATCCCAAATGATAGGTTGATAGTGTGACCTGACACTTCAGAAAAAGTTGACCCCGAAAATGTAAATAAAATATAATAAAAACAATAGAAAAAAAAATCAGTTCAGAAAAAAACTGACATTTTTGCAATTACACATTTATTAAGGCTGAGTTTACACCAGCATTTTCCATTGTTCCACTACTGTCATTGGAGCAGAACAATGAAAATACGGTGTCGGTAGATCCATTACAACCCAGACACAAAGAGTGCCTGATGGACCCTGTTGACTTTCCAAAGGCACCCAATTGATGGAGGCACCCAATTGATGGAGGTACCCAATTGATAGAGACACCCAATTGATGGAGGCACCCAATTGATGGAGGCACCCAATTGATGGAGGTACCCAATTGATGGAGGCACCCAATTGATGGAGGTACCCAATTGATGGAGGTACCCAATTGATGGAGGCACCCAATTGATGGACGCACCCAATTGAGCCTCCAACACAGGTGTAATCCCAGTTTAAGAGCTTGTGTTCACATTTTCAATGAGTGGAGCAACAGGCTACCAAAAAATGGTAAATATTCTTTTAGCTGCTTCTATGGATCTTTTATCAGTTTTTCATCTCTATTTTTCCCAGTTACATGAGTTGCATTTCTGAATTCCATACAATGACTTTCCATTGAATGGATTTTATATATTTTTTTTATTCTGCTTTCAGTAATCCAGAAAATCTGATAGCCCAGTTCAGCAAACAATTAAAAAATAATCTGGAAAATCAGAAAACCACAAATAAAGTTATGGCTGTGTATTTTATTGTACGAATTAAAATTATGACTGTTTCCTATCATTTTCTATGGCCATTTGATAATCTGGAATACTCTATAATCCGTTATGTGTTATGCCTTATTAAATTCTAAATTTAAAGGAATTTTAATACATTAGCTTTTTTGGCGTTTCATCAATTTTATGAAGTCTATCGGATTTTGAGAGGGTAAAATAGAACACATGAGGAAGAATATCTTTTGACACGCTAGCATAATGGTGACAAAACTAATGTTGAAAAGGACCATAATGCAGTCCCTAATGACTGCATTAAATCTGTCACACTTCCAAAATATGCTAAAACCTAATGAAGTCAGATCATGTCGTTCTGTGAAGAAGTTGCTGAAGTCATTAAGGACGCAGAATCTCTGAGCTCTCCGGGCTGGAAAGTCGTGACAGCTGACGACAAGGAGACATCTGGAGACAGCGAGATCCTGACCTTGTCCACTTACTCTGCAAAGATCACTGTAATTGTGATCACCTTAGACCTGACACAATGACAGCAAGCACTGTCCTTGTATGACCCCAGGAAATATTCCTCTCAGACTCAATAAAGATAGCGACATGGAATTATCATTTCATCTGATTGCTGAAAAATCGGTAATGGTCACGATTAGATGCTAAAAAAGTTTTTATCCTCTGGGAATATAAGTTACCTGGAACTAGTATATGTCTTCTTGCTGCTCACTGTGACTGAGCACAGACTGTTGGAGCCTATAGTATGTATGAAAGGATTCACTAACCGCATACAGAGCTTAGGGGGCGCTAAAATCACAATCTTTTCCTTTTTTTTGCAGGACTCGAAAACCTGGTCTGCTGTGGTTTTCAGTCCTGCTAAAGTGCGGAAAATGACCGAACATAGTCACTAGTTGACTATATTCTAGCCAATAAAGTGAATGGGTCTGCCAGTATGCCACGGTATATTGCCAGTTTCTCTTTTTAACCCCTTAAGGACATAGGGCGTATCCATACGCCCCCGTTTCCAAGTCCTTAAGGACCGAGGGCGTATGGATACGCCCTGAGCATTTCCGGCCCCCGCCGCTAGCCGGAGGGGAGCCGGGGCCGGATGCCTGCTGAAATCGTTCAGCAGGCATCCCGGCATATCCCCCAGGGGGGTCATTATGTCCCCCCATGTCGGCGATTGCCGCATGCCGACTGAATTGTCCAGCGATCTGCGGCGGATCTGCGGTGGATTCCGGGTCAATCGGGTCTCCAGTGACCCGATGACCCGGAATTACTGGCTGATCGGGGCCGGACGGCCCCGAACAGCCATAGCCAGCAGGGGTGAGGTGGCACTGTTGCCACCTCATGATCGCCCTGATTCGTTGGCCGGATTCCCGGCTGACCAATCAGGGCGCCTGCTGCGGGTGTCACTCCCGCAACCCGCTCCGCCCCTCTTCCGGAGGACATGAGCGGGTGCGGGAAGACGACCCCGGGTGCTGGGGACCCCGATCCCCGGCGTCCCTGTTGGGATCGGGGCCCCAGGAGCAGCGGCGGCGGCGGCGACGAGGGACTGACCTGATGCGGCTGGATCGTTGGAGGTGAGTGACAGCCTCCTGCTGTTGCTTAGCAACAGCTCCCAGCATGCAAAAAGGGCATGCTGGGAGCTGTAGTTATGCAACAGCAGGAGGCAGACCACCACAACTCCCAGCATGCCCTTATGGGCATGCTGGGACTTGTAGTTTTGCAACAGATGGAGGCACATTCTTTCTATGGAAAAGTGTACCTTCAGCTGTTGTATAACTACAACTCCCAGCTTGCACAATCAGCTAAAGTGCATGCTGGGAGTTGTAGTGGTGCATCTGGTGGTTGCATAACTACAACTCCCAGCATGCCCGTTGGCTGTCGGTGACTGCTGAGAGTTGTAGTTTTGCAACAGCTGAAGGCACACTGAGTTAAGTAGCAAACCAGTGTGTCTCCAGCTGTTGCATAACTACAATCCCCAGCATCCCCAGCCAATGTAGTATGCCTCCGGCTGTTGCATAACTACAAGACCCAGCATGCCCTTCCGCTGTCCGTACATGCTGGGGGTTGTAGCTTTTGCAACAGCTGAAGGCACACTGGTTGCAAAACACTGAGTTTGTTACCAAACTCGGTGTTTCACAACCTGTGTGTCTCCAGCTGTTGCAAAACTACAACTCCCAGCATGCACTGATAGACCGTACATGCTGGGAGTTGTAGTTTTGCAACAGCTGGAGATATTTCCCCCCCCCCCCCCCCCATGTGAACGTACAGGGTACACTCACATGGGCGGAGGATTACAGTAAATATCCGGCTGCAAGTTTGAGCTACGGCAAATTTTCTGCCGCTGCTCAAACTGCCAGCGAGAAACTACTGTGAACCCCCGCCCGTGTGACTGTACCCTAAAAACACTACACTACACTAACACAAAATAAAATAAAAAGTAAAAAACACTACATATACACATACCCCTACACAGCCCCCCTCCCCAATAAAAATGAAAAACGTCTGGTACGCCACTGTTTCCAAAATGGAGCCTCCAGCGGTTGCAAAACTACAACTCCCAGCATGCACTGATAGACCGTCCTTGCTGGGAGTTGTAGTTTTGCAACAGCTGGATGTCCCCCCCCCCCCCAATGTGAACGTACAGGGTACACTCACATGGGCGGAGGATTACAGTAAGTATCCGGCTGCAAGTTTGAGCTGCGGCAAATTTTCTGCTGCAGCTCAAGCTGCCAGCGAGAAACTAATGTGAACCCCCCGCCCGTGTGACTGTACCCTAAAAACACTACACTAACACAAAATAAAAAGTAAAAAACACTACTTATACACATACCCCTACACAGCCCCCCTCCCCAATAAAAATGAAAAACGTCTGGTACGCCACTGTTTCCAGAACGGAGCCTCCAGCTGTTGCAAAACAACTACTCCCAGTATTGCCAGATAGCCACTGACTGTCTAGGCATGCTGGGAGTTTTACAACAGCTGGAGGCCCCCTGTTTGTGAATCACTGGTGTAGAATACCCCTATGTCCACCCCTATGCAAGTCCCTAATTTAGGCCTCAAATGCGCATGGTGCTCTCACTTTGGAGCCCTGTCGTATTTCAAGGCAACAGTTTAGGGTCACATATGGGGTATCGCCGTACTCGGGAGAAATTGGGCTTCAAATTTTGGGGGGTATTTTCTGCTATTACCCTTTTTAAAAATGTAAAATTTTTGGGAAAACAAGCATTTTAGGTAAAAAAAAAATTTTTTTTTTACATATACATAAGTCATGAAACACCTGTGGGGTATAAAGGTTCACTTAACCCCTTGTTACGTTCCCCGAGGGGTCTAGTTTCCAAAATGGTATGCCATGTGTTTTTTTTTTTCTGTCCTGGCACCATAGCGGCTTCCTAAATGCGGCATGCCCCCAGAGCAAAATTTGCTTTCAAAAAGCCAAATGTGACTCCTTCTCTTCTGAGACCTGTAGTGCGCCAGCAGAGCACTTTTCACCCCCATATGGGGTGTTTTCTGAATCGGGAGAAATTGGGCTTCAAATTTTGGGGGGTATTTTCTGCTATTACCCTTTTTAAAAATGTAAAAATTTTGGGAAACCAAGCATATTAGGTAAAAAAAAAAAATTTTTTTTTACATATGCAAAAGTCGTGAAACACCTGTAGGGTATTAAGGTTCACATTACCCCTTGTTACGTTCCCCGAGGGGTCCAGTTTCCAAAATGGTATGCCATGTGTTTTTTTTTGCTGTTCTGGCACCATAGGGGCTTCCTAAATGCGGCATGCCCCCAGAGCAAAATTTGCTTTCAAAAAGCCAAATGTGACTCCTTCTCTTCTGAGACCTGTAGTGCGCCAGCAGAGCAATTTTCACCCCCATATGGGGTGTTTTCTGAATCGGGAGAAATTGGGTTTCAAATTTATTTTCTGCTATTACCCTTTTTAAAAATGTAACATTTTTGGGAAACCAAGCATTTTAGGTAAAAAAAAATTTTTTTTTTTTACATATGCAAAAGTTGTCAAACACCTGTAGGGTATTAAGGTTCACTTTACCCCTTGTTACGTTCCCCGAGGGGTCTAGTTTCCAAAATGGTATGCCATGTTTTTTTTTTTTTGCTGTCCTGGCACCATAGGGGCTTCCTAAAGGTGACATGCCCCCCAAAAACCATTTGACACTCCTTCCCTTCTGAGCCCTCTACTGCGCCCACTGAACAATTAACATAGACATATGAGGTATGTGCTTACTCGAGAGAAATTGTGTTTCAAATACAAGTAAAAATTTTCTCCTTTTTACCCCTTGCAAAAATTCAAAAATTGGGTCTACAAGAACATGCGAGTGTAAAAAATGAAGATTTTGAATTTTCTCCTTCACTTTGCTGCTATTCCTGTGAAACACCTAAAGGGTTAATACACTTACTGAATGTCATTTTGAATACTTTCGGGGGTGTAGTTTTTATAATGGGGTCTTTTATGGGGTATTTCTAATATGAAGACCCTTCAAATCCACTTCAAAACTGAACTGGTCCATGAAAAATAGCGAGTTTGAAAATTTTGTGAAAAATTTCAAAATTGCTGCTGAACTTTGAAGCCCTCTGGTGTCTTCCAAAAGTAAAAACTCATAAATTTTATGATGCAAACATAAAGTAGACATATTGTATATGTGAACTCAAAAAAAAATTATTTTGAATATCCATTTTCCTTACAAGCAGAGAGCTTCAAAGTTAGAAAAATGCAAAATTTTCATTTTTTTCATCAAATTTGGGGATTTTTCACCAAGAAAGGATGCAAGTTACAATAAAATTTTACCACTAAGTTAAAGTAGAATATGTCACGAAAAAACAATCTCGGAATCAGAATGATAACTAAAAGCATTCCAGAGTTATTAATGTTTAAAGTGACAGTGGTCAGAATTGCAAAAAACGCTCCGGTCCTTAAGGTGAAAAAGGGCTCGGTCCTTAAGGGGTTAAGAAATTTAAATGGGCACTGTCAGATAATAAAAATTTTTGATATGTTGTAAAGCATGCAAAACCAATAGGTTTTGCAATTGCCTTCATTAGAACATTTTCAGTATTTCATACTGAATAAGACAGTCAAACAACTGCCCCCCCCCCCCCCGCCTGCTTGGACACATACTGGTTCTGCTGTGTCCATGCATCATCACCTATGCCATGGACACACTTCCTTGATTGACAGCTGTGAGCGTAGGGCTCAGAGCTGAAGAAAAATCCTCCCACTGTCAGCTTGTGTCTCGCTACTGTCAGTGAGGACAAGCTGGGAGTTGTAGTTTTGTTAATGCTAGGGGAGATGTGAGCAGACAGTATACTGAGGGAGGGGGCGGAGACCTGCACAGTGAGACCACGCCCCCTCCCTTTGAGAGGAATTCAGACTAGTGAGCTAAATTAAAAGTGTAATAAAAAAATAAATAAAGGTGCTAGACACATAAAAATTAGATGCACATGGTCAGGATTAGGTACTGAGTGATATATAAAAATGTGTTGGATCTAATGGGTACGCTTTAAGGCAGTTAACATTGTAGACTTCATCTGGTGATCTCCAGACATGCAGACAACCAGAAGTGGGGGAAACACTGGAGCCATCAGACCATATCATGTTTCCATGCCTCCAGTGGCCATGTTTTGTGGATTTTGCATCAATACACATGCTATTTGATATTTCATGATGCCTCAAAGGTTTGGCTTTTGTAGCTCCGCCATAGATATAATTTTTGACTGAAACTGGTGCCCCTCAAACTTGCATTCAAAGCTTTGACTTTCAAACACAGACACTTTTATCTGCAGAAGTTATCCCATCTTTGCATACTGAGATGTCATGAAGGAAACAGTAGACCTCAACACATTCAGCATCTCGGGTCACAGACTCCCCAACCATGTTCACACCAACAATCAATTTCCTTTGGAACAATGTCAGGCCTGACACATCACGTCCCCCACAAAAATATATATACAGATTATTTTAACAGTCATAACCAGGGGTCAAGTCCTGGGAAAAAAAAGTGCAGGAACTCACCCAATATTTCCACTCAACAGGTGGTCCTGCAGAACTACTGCTAATGGGAACGATGTTCCTGCTGTGGAAAAAGTGCAGGAACTCAGTTCCTATGTGTTCCTGCAGGACCTGAGCCCTGGTCATAACCTTTATCAGCAGGGATATAAGCTACGTGACTGAGGAGAAAAAAAAAGAGTGCTCTACCAGCGATGACAGATATATCAGGAACAAAATTTAAAGACAGGTTCAATGGGGGAGATTTATCAAAACCTGTCAAGAGGAAAAGTTGCTGAGTTGCCAATAGCAACCAATCAGATCACTTCTTTCATTTTTTTAAAAGGCCTCTGAAAAATGAAAGAAGCGATCTGATTGGTTGCTATGGGCAACTCAGCAACTTTTCCTCTTGACAGGTTTTGATAAATCTCCCCTATAATGTTTTTGCAGAATCCGGACTGCAGAATTTCCACAGAAGAATTCTGTTGTGTGAATGGGACAGCGGAATCCCCATTCAACACAATGTGCAGTTCATTTTACAGAAATTCCACCGTGTGAACATAGCCCAGCGCTGACTATTCTCTTGTTTTACATGGCTTTGTATAAATTATTAGACTGTTTGCAGAATACCTATGAAATCTGTCCTAAAAAAAAAAAATACATTATTTCAAAAAATTCACATTAAATATTAAAAATTCAATATCAGTGGCGTAGCGTGGGTTGTCAGCACCTGGGGCAAGGCAAGTAATTTGCGCCCCCTAATCCGTGGATTTTAGCACTCGAGTCTCTTCCACTAGATTAGTTAAAGAAACCCTTACCCCCTAAGCACATGTATTGTTTGTTATGAAAATACTGATGTAATTAACCCCTTCAGGACCAAGCCCATTTTGGCCTTAAGGACCAGAGCGTTTTTTGCACATCTGACCACTGTCACTTAAAACATTAATAACTCTGGAATGCTTTTAGTTATCATTCTGATTCCGAGATTGTTTTTTCGTGACATATTCTACTTTAACATAGTGGTAAATTTTTGTGGTAACTTGCATCCTTTCCATGTGAAAAATCCTAAAATTTGATGCAAAATTTGAAAATTTTGCATTTTTCTAACTTTGAAGCTCTCTGCTTGTAAGGAAAATGTATATTACAAATAAAAAAAAATTTTATTCACATATACAATATGTCTACTTTATGTCTGCATCATAAAAGTGACGAGTTTTTACTTTTGGAAGACACCAGAGGGCTTCAAAGTTCAGCAGCAATTTTCCAATTTTTCACAAAATTTTCAAACTCACTATTTTTCAGGGACCAGTTCAGGTTTGAAGTGGATTTGAAGGGTCTTCATATTAGAAATACCCCATAAAAGACCCCATTATAAAAACTGCACCCCCCAAAGTATTCAAAATGACATTCAGTCATCATTTTAACCCTTTATGTGTTTCACAGGAATAGAAGCAAAGTGAAGGAGAAAATTCACAATCTTCATTTTTTACACTCCCATGTTCTTGTAGACCCAATTTTTGAATTTTTACAAGGGGTAAAAGGAGAAAATGTATACTTCTATTTGTAGCCCAATTTCTCTTGAGTAAGCACATACCTCATATGTCTATGTAAATTGTTCGGCGGGCGCAGTAGAGGGCTCAGAAGGGAAAGAGCGACAAGGGGATTTTGGAGAGTACGTTTTTCTGAAATGGTTTTTGGGGGGCATGTTGCATTTAGGAAGCCCCTATGGTGCCAGAACAGCAAAAAACCCTCACATGGCATACCATTTTGGAAACTAGACCCCTTGAGGAACATAACAAGGAATAAAGTGAGCCTTAATACCCCACAGGTGTTTCACGACTTTTGCATATGTAAAAAAATATATATTTTTTTTCACTAAAATGTGTGTTTCCCCCCAAATTTCACATTTTTCCAAGGGTTAATAGCAGGAAATACCCCACAATATTTGTAACCCCTTCTCTTCTGAGTATGGAGGTACCCCATAAGTTGACCTGAAGTGCACTATGGGCGAACTACAATGCTCAGAAGAGAAGGAGTTATATTTGGCTTTTTGAGAGCAAATTTTGCTCGGGGGGCATGTCGCATTTAGGAAGCCCCTATGGTGCCAGAACAGCAAAAAACACCCACATGGCATACCATTTTTGAAACGAGACCCCTTGAGGAACGTAACAAGGGATACAGTGAGCATTTGCCCCCCACTGGTGTCTGACAGATCTTTGGAACAGTGGGCTGTACAAGTTTTCATTTTCACGGACCACTGTTCCAAAGATCTGTCAGACACCAGTGGGGTGTAAATTCTCACTGCACCCCTCATTACATTCCGTGAGGGGTGTCGTTTCCGAAATGGGTTTTTTTTTTTTTTTTTTTTGCGTTTGTCAAAACCGCTGTAACAATCAGCCACCCCTGTGCAAATCACCTCAAATGTACATGGTGCACTCTCCCTTCTGGGCCTTGTTGTGCGCCCCCAGAGGACTTTACGCCCACATATGGGGTATCTCCGTAGTCGGGAGAAATTGCGTTAAAAATTTTGGGGGGCTTTTTTCCCTTTTACCTCTTGTGAAAATGTAAAGTATAGGGCAACATCAGCATGTTAGTGTAAAAAATTTAATTTTTTTACACTAACATTCTGGTGTAGACCCCAACATTTCCTTTTCATGAAGGGTTAAAGAAGAAAAAGCCCCCCAAACCTTATAACATAATTTCTCCCGAGTACGGTGATACCCCATATGTCGCCCTAAACTGTTGCCTTGAAATCCAACAGGGCTCCAAAGTGAGAGCGCTGTGCGCATTTGAGGCCTAAATTAGGGATTTGCATAGGGGTGGACAAAGGGGTATTCTACGCCAGTGATTCCCAAACAGGGTGCCTCCAGCTGTTGCAAAACTCCCAGCATGCGTGGACAGTCAACGGCTGTCCGGCAATACTGGGAGTTGTTGTTTTTCAACAGCTGGAGGCTCTGCTTTGGAAACAGTGGCGTACCGGACGTTCTTATTGGGGGAGGGGGGCTGTGTAAGGGTATGTGTATATGTAGTGTTTTTAACTTTTTATTTTATTTTGTGTTAGTGTAGTGTTTTTAGGGTACAGTCACATGGGCGGGGGATTACAGCGAGTTTCCCGGCGCAAAATTTGCTGCATCTCAAGATGCGAGAAACCCACTGTAAAAGCCTCGCCCATGTGAATGTACCCTGTACATTCACAGGGGGGGGGGGGGGGTGCACCAGCTGTTGCAAAACCACAACTCCCAGCATGCATGGTCTGTTAGTGCATGCTGAGAGTTATAGTTTTGCAACAGCTGGAGGCACACAGGTTAGGGAGCACTGAGTTAGAAACAGACAATGTTTCCCAACCAGTGTGTCTCCAGTTGTTGCAAAACTACAACTCCCAGCATGCCCAGACAGCTGAAGGGCATGCTGGGAGTTGTAGTTCGGCAACATCTGAAGGGCCAGATGTTGCTGAACTAAAACTCCCAGCATGCCTGGACAGTCAGTGCATGCTGGGAGTTGTAGTTTTGCAACAGCTGGAAGAGCACAGATTGGAGACCATTATACAATGGTCTCCAAACTGGGGCCCTCCAGATGTTGCAAAACTACAACTCCCAGCATGCCCAGACAGCCAAAGGCTGTCTAGGCATGCTGGGAGTTGTAGTTTTCAGACTCCTAGAAGCAGCAGTGAAGATCTTCACTGCTGCTTCTGAGGACCATATACTCACCTGCTGGTCCCGTCGCTCCTCGTCCTCGTGGCCGGTTCCGTGCTGCTCCTCGGTCCCGCCGCTGGATCTGGTAAGTCCGCCGGTCCCCAGATGTTCCCCCCCTATGCTGCAGGTCCCGAGCGAGCCCCCGCAGCCATCGTCCCCCGTTCTGCCCGACTTCCAGGGGCGGGCAGTGCGGGGGATCTGAACTTTCACCCCAGATCACTGTGATTGGTCCACAGGGACCAATCACAGTAATCGCTGACCAGGACCATCAATGGATGGTCCTGGGGGTGAAGCAGAAGTTGTCCCCTGCTGAAAGCAGCAGGACTTCTGCCAGTTAACCCGTGCGATGCTGCGCATCGCCAGGTTAACTGAATGTCATTTATAAACGCCGGGATGCGCGAACGCACTGCACAACCCGGCGTTTATATATGCCATTCTGCGGGAAGGGGTTAAAGTAAAATGCATCTAAATACAAGTTTATTTTCAAACACTTTATTGAGTGCGAACATGCATTACACATTCTCCACATTTTCAGCAGGTCTATGAATACAAATCTACAAATGTATTAACCTAGTATGGGCCGCGCTATTATATGTCGTCTCACAACCTTCGTAAACGACAAAAAATATCAAGAACAAAAACTAAACATCAAAATGGAACCAAACCCTGGAGATGATCCACGGCTGGGCTAGATGGAGCCAACTTCCTCAATCCTGTACCTCTAATTGTAATTCTTTAATAGAAGTGCAAGATATCAATCTGTATATAATTAGGTAGGCAGTAAAGTACCCCCACATTAGGTAGGCAGTATACTTCCCCCACATTAGGTAGGCAGTATAGTTCCCCCATATTAGGTAGGCAGTATAGTTCCCCCACATTAGGTAGGCAGTATAGTTCCCCCCACATTAGGTAGGCAGTATAGTTCCCCCACATTAGGTAGGCAGTATAGTTCCCCCCACATTAGGTAGGCAGTATAGTTCCCCCCACATTAGGTTGCAGTTCCCCCACATTAAGTTGGCAGTTCCCCCACATTAGATTGCCAGCTCCCCCACATTAGGTCGGGAGTTCCCCCACATTAAATGGCAGCTCCCCCACAATAGTAGGCAGCTCCCCCACAAGAGTAGGCAGCTCCCCCACATTAATAGGCAGCTCCCCAACAATAGTAGGTAGCTCCCCCACAATAGTAGCAGTTCCCCCACAATAGTAGGCAGCTCCCCCACATTAGGTCAGCATTTCCCCCACAATAGTAGGCAGCTCCCCCACATTAGGTCAGCATTTTCCCCACAATAGTAGGCAGGTTCCCCACAATAGTAGGCAGTTCCCCCACAATATTAGGCAGCTCCCCCCCACAATATTAGGCAGCTCCCCCCACATTTGTAGGCAGCTCCCCCCCCCCCACATTAGGTCAGCAGTTCCCCCACAATAGTAGGCAGCTTCCCCCCCACCCCACAGACATACAGCTTCCAGCTATATACAGTGTATGGCTGGAGGCTGTATGTCTGTACTGCTGCCCCCACAGTGATCCGGTCACCGCTCCTCCGGCCCAGGGTCACATCTACTGCTATGGCCTATGGACCATAGCAGTAGGTGGCGGAACACTGAAGAAGACGACGCGCCGCCGGTCACTTACCAGGCCCCGGCCAGCGCGCGTCCTCCTGCGATGATCCTGCGTCTCTATGGTTGTACGCATGGTCAGTGACGTCCCGTGCGTACAACCATAGAGGCGGAGAAGCGAAGGACCGAAGGAGGATGCGCACTGGCCGGGGAATGGTGAGTGACCGGCGGACATCCTTATGTCCCGAAAAGATTTTTCGGGACACAGTGATGTCCGGGATAGGATTAGGAATACTTCTTTTTATGTGTCCGGGCCGGCTCCCGTGTGAGGCTGCAGGCGGGGGCCGACCAGAGCATATAAAAACTAATACTGTGTACTAAAAACCAGGGGGCCTCCAGCTGTTGTGAAACTACAACTCCCAGCATGCCCCGACAGCCTTTGCCGGTCCGGGCATGCTGGGAGTTGCAGTTTCACAACAGCTGGAGGCCCCCTGGTTTTTAGTATGCAGTATTCGTTTTTATATGCTCTGGCCGCCCCGCCTGCAGCCTCACACGGGAGCCGGCCCGGACACATAAAAAGAAGTATTCCTATCCCGGAGAGCGCGCCCCCCCAGATGTGCGGCCGGCCGCCCCTGCACCCCCCACGCTACGCCTCTGTTCAATATAAATACATTAATAGGCACAATGGGGGAGACTTCTCAAAACCTGTCTAGAGGAAAGTTGCTGAGTTGCCCATAGCAACCAATCAGATTGCTTCCTTCATTTATGCAAAGCCTCTGGAAAATGAAAGAAGCGATCTGATTGGTTGCTATGGGCAACTCAGCAACGTTTCCTCTGGACAGGTTTTGATAAATCTCCCGCCTGTGATTCTAGTTTGGAATGGCTGTAAAAAAAAAATACTCAATACAAATTGATTTTATTCTTCCATTTCTAGTCTATGGGAGAGAGAAAATGATCCATGAAGCTGTGCAGTCCGTTCTCTTCTCAGGACCATGGACAGGGAGCAGGGCTGCAGAGAGAGACTACAACACACATATACCATGGCAGTGTTTTTTTTTCAACCAGGGTGCCTCCAGCTGTTGCAAAACTACAACTCCCAGCATGCCCGGCTGCAGAGTGAGACTACAACACACTTATACCATGGCATTTTTTTTTTCAACCAGGGTGCCTCCCGCTGTTGCAAAACTACAACTCCCAGCATGCCCGGCTACAGAGTGAGACTACAACACACATATACCATGGAAGTGTTTTTCAAACAGGGTGCCTCCAGCTGTTGTAAAACTACAACTCCCAGCATACCCGGCTGCAGAGTGAGACTACAACACACATATACCATGGCAGTGTTTTTTTTTTTCAACCAGGGTGCCTCCAGCTGTTGCAAAACTACAACTCCCAGCATGCCCGGCTACAGAGTGAGACTACAACACACATATACCATGGCAGTGTTTTTCCAACCAGGGTGCCTCCAGCTGTTGTAAAACTACAACTCCCAGCATACCCGGCTGCAGAGTGAGACTACAACACGCATATACTGTGGCAGTGTTTTTTCAACCAGGGTGCCTCCTGCTGTTGCAAAACTACAACTCCCAGCATGCCCGGCTGCAGAGTCAGACTACAACACACATATACCATGGCAGTGTATTTTTCTAACCAGGGTGCCTCCCGCTGTTGCAAAACTACAACTCCCAGCATGCCCGGCTGCAGAGTGAGACTACAACACACTTACACCATGGCATTTTTTTTTTAACCAGTGTGCCTCCCGCTGTTGCAAAACTACAACTCCCAGCATGCCCGGCTACAGAGTGAGACTACAACACACATATACCATGGCAGTGTTTTTCCAACCAGGGTGCCTCCATCTGTTGTAAAACTACAACTCCCAGCATACCCGGCTGCAGAGTGAGACTACAACACGCATATACTGTGGCAGTGTTTTTTCAACCAGGGTGCCTCCTGCTGTTGCAAAACTACAACTCCCAGCATGCCCGGCTGCAGAGTCAGACTACAACACACATATACCATGGAAGTGTTTTTCAAACAGGGTGCCTCCAGCTGTTGCAAAACTACAACTCCCAGCATGCCCGGCTGCAGAGTGAGACTACAACACACTTATACCATGGCATTTTTTTTTTCAACCAGGGTGCCTCCCGCTGTTGCAAAACTACAACTCCCAGCATGCCCGGCTACAGAGTGAGACTACAACACACATATACCATGGAAGTGTTTTTCAAACAGGGTGCCTCCAGCTGTTGTAAAACTACAACTCCCAGCATACCCGGCTGCAGAGTGAGACTACAACACACATATACCATGGCAGTGTTTTTTTTTTTCAACCAGGGTGCCTCCAGCTGTTGCAAAACTACAACTCCCAGCATGCCCGGCTACAGAGTGAGACTACAACACACATATACCATGGCAGTGTTTTTCCAACCAGGGTGCCTCCAGCTGTTGTAAAACTACAACTCCCAGCATACCCGGCTGCAGAGTGAGACTACAACACGCATATACTGTGGCAGTGTTTTTTCAACCAGGGTGCCTCCTGCTGTTGCAAAACTACAACTCCCAGCATGCCCGGCTGCAGAGTCAGACTACAACACACATATACCATGGCAGTGTATTTTTCTAACCAGGGTGCCTCCCGCTGTTGCAAAACTACAACTCCCAGCATGCCCGGCTGCAGAGTGAGACTACAACACACTTACACCATGGCATTTTTTTTTTAACCAGTGTGCCTCCCGCTGTTGCAAAACTACAACTCCCAGCATGCCCGGCTACAGAGTGAGACTACAACACACATATACCATGGCAGTGTTTTTCCAACCAGGGTGCCTCCATCTGTTGTAAAACTACAACTCCCAGCATACCCGGCTGCAGAGTGAGACTACAACACGCATATACTGTGGCAGTGTTTTTTCAACCAGGGTGCCTCCTGCTGTTGCAAAACTACAACTCCCAGCATGCCCGGCTGCAGAGTCAGACTACAACACACATATACCATGGCAGTGTTTTTTCAACCAGGGTGCCTCCCGATGTTGCAAAACTACAACTCCCAGCATGCCCGGACAGCCTTCGGCTGTCCGGGCATGCTGAGAGTTGTAGTTTTGCAACAGCTGGAGGCACTCAGGTTGGGAAACACTAGACTTTGGTAAAGGCCTTTTCTTCCTTATACCACCTTATAACTAGGGGACCTTTACCTTAACATTCTTTTACACTTTTTGTCTGTTCTCTGTGTTGCGGACATTCTTTACACTGTTGCATTGTATAATGCACATCTTCTGGGCATTACAAGTCCCAGGAGCCTTAATCCTGTAACCATCCTGAATGCACATTCCTCCATTACCCCCTCTTGACATCCTGCACCCACACATCATCTTGATGGGTGGCTATTTGCAAAGGAAATTCAAGGCGGGCAGCTGTGTGTGCTGCTCCTAAAAAACAAAAAAAAACCTGTATTTGCCAGAAGATTTCAGAAGCTAAACTAATCCTTTCTGGATATTTGTCTCCTTTTCATTGGGCTGAGCGGTCACTGGTTACATGACAAATGAAAGTACCCTGGCAAACAGACCCTGATATAAAGGAGGGGGCCGGCTTTATACAGGACTCCTCCGCTTTTTTTTAATCCAAATACCAAACATTAAAATACTTGTGTTTATTCCCTGTTAGGTTCTGTGACATGAAGAGAAGAATGGCGACAAATAAGAGGAGGAGTTTTCTTAATTAAATACTTAGAGGTAAATAGTTTACGTATAGGATTATAATAGGGACAATGATGGTGAAAAGAAACATTATAAGAATATTTCCATTTTCTAAAATGACAAGGTCACCAGCAGATTGTGTCGGTACTGGTCACGGAACCTGAAAAGTTTTGATAAGTAAGAAGAGGTTCCCTTTTCATTGACTGATATCTATCTATTATCTACTTCATATATCATCTATCTATCTTCTCTTTTTTATATCTATTTTCTCTGTATGCTGCCTATCTATCTATGTCATATATATATATATCTATCTTCTCTGTATGCTATCTTTCTATCTGTCTGTCTGTCTATCTATGTCATATATATCATCTACCTATCTATCTATCTATCTATCTATCTATCTATCTATCATCTATCTATCTTTCTATCTATTATGATGTTCTGCAGCAGTTTGAGCATCAATCTAACTGTCCTGTATCTATATCTGTCTGTTAGTTTGTCTATCTATCACATTTCTATGTATTTATCTATCTTTCTCATATCTATCTATCTATATATATATCTCATATCTATCTATATCATATCATATCTATCTATCTATCTCATATCTATCTATATCATATCATATCTATCTATCTATCTCATATCTATATCATATCTATCTATCTATCTCATATCTATCTATCTATCTATCCCATAACTGTCTATCTGTCTCATATCTATCTATCTCATATCTATCTATCTCATATCTATATCATATCTATCTATCTCATATCTATCTATCTATCTCATATCTATATCATATCTATCTATCTCATATCTATCTATCTATCCCATATCTGTCTATCTGTCTCATATCTATCTATCTCATATCTATCTGTGGTGTCTGGGAGAGTGTAAACGGTGACTGGGGTGTTGCGGTAATAGAATAGGGTATATTGATGTTAACCCTTAATTGTCGTGACGCCAGGGTGGAGTTTCCTCAATGTATTAATCCTACCGCCAACCGTCCCACAAGCGGCAGGGAGAAATAACGGAATGAAGTAAACTTGAAGTAACTTTACTGTATATTTTATGCAACGGCATAGAACATAACAGTCTTTGCAAGAAAGAACCGTGATACAGGTTCCTCACAGGTTTTCTGGGACTCCGGGATCAATGAGCTTTGATGCTAGCCACTGTGCTACTATTTTTAGGAGATTTGAGTTTCTAGTAGTCACACAGGATTCAGTAGTTTGAGCTTTGGTAACTCACGGTTTTGTGGCTGCTTGTGCTTCTTTAATTTCCAGAAGGCAGAGAGTTGCTTGCTTTGTAGCCAGGAAATAAGAGAGAGCATTTAGTGGCTGCAGCCCCTTATATATTAAGGGGGTGGGACAAAGCTCATTGGTCAGCAGAACCTGTCAGTCCTGACTCAGTGAACTCTGGGTATCACATGACCCAAAGGTCCTTAAACCATAGTACAATTTAATTAAAGGCACGTGACCTCTAAGAGGTATTCCTATATAACATATTAAATATATATATATATTTATTTATTTATACATTAAATACCATTTATATGAGGCGACTGGGGGTTAACCCTACAGGAGAGCCCTATTGACATGGAGGGACTCTGGCTGAGGGGACTTAAAGGAGATGTCCGGTGCTCACTTTTCTTATTTTATCCGTTCCGGGCTGAAAAATAAAAGAAAACAAATTTTCTCTTACCTGCCTAGGCTCCCCCGGTGCTTCAGTACAGGTGTTCGGTCCCGGGCTGTATTCTTCTTACTTCCTGTTAGCCCGGCACGTCACACAGAGCTTCAACCTATCACCGGCCGCAGCGATGTCCCACCTCGGCCAGTGATAGGCTGAAGCTCCATGTGACGTGCCGGGCTAACAGGAAGTAAGAAGAATACAGCCCGGGGACCGAACACCTGTACCGGAGCACCGGGGGAGCGTAGGCAGGCAAGAGAAAGCTTATTTTCTTTTTTTTTTCAGCCCGGAACGGATACAATAAGAAAAGTGAGCACCGGACATGTCCTTTAAGACAAAGGGACAGGACCAGGTCCTGTACCGAGACACCACATATCTATCTAGCTATCTCATATCTATCTCATATCTATCTATCTATCTTTCTCATATCTATCTATCTATCTATCTATCTAATGTTCCACAGCAGCATGGACACAGATCTATCTGTCTGTCCATCTATCTTTCTATCTATCTGAATCATTGTTATGGTCGTATATAAAGGCTGGATTCAATTCCATTAAGCATTTTTTTCATTACTAAACTCATAGAAGACAGAGAATAGCAAGAGAAAGCCTTTACAGATGCTGTGAATGCCTATTTGAGCCGTAGAATAGTTTATCTGATGTCTCTTCCTCCATATATCAGATCGCTGACACTTTACACTAAAGGACTGATGTCATTCTGGTGGCTTTGTGCGATGGAGGTTGCTGCTGTTGTTAATAGCATAATGGAAGACAATTAAGAGGAATAGATAGTGTGATTTATTGTCTGATCAGTGTCTTTCAAGACTCAGAATACTACATTGTTACAGAACAGATACATGAATATCAGTTCTTCAGGAATTCTTCTTTATGGCATTTTTATATGCAGGGCCTGTAAAGTAAAGTATTATTAGACGTTGATGGCGCTTCTATAATAGATGATACATGGAGGAGATTTGTCAAAACTTGGGCAAAGAAAAAGGGGAACATTTACAGCCACTGCTCATACTAGGTATGATAAATCTCTTATTTGTCCAGCCGTATTTCATACACATAGGGGGGTATGTATCAATAATGGTGTTGCAGTGTGTGATTTTATGTACGTTTTCGTTCCATCGCTGTAGCCCCATCCCCAAGGTGTTTCCGTCGCTCTGGACGACTTCTTCCCCGGGATCCACGCTCTCCGTCGCCGTCATCACGTCGCCGTCATCACACCGTTACGCACGCCGCTCCTATTGAATGACGGGACGGCGTACGCGACGACGTGATGACGTCGAAGGGGAGCGCCGCCATGCAGGGGATCCCGGCACGGAGCAGACACCGAGGAGGCAGGTAAGGTCCCTCCCGGTGTCCTGTAAGCTGTTCGGGATGCCGCGATTTCACAGGGCATGAAGGGTTAATGAAGGGTTAATACATGAAGGGTTAACAAAGGGTTAATACAGGGCATGAAGGGTTAATAAAGGGCATCAGCATGATCGGTGATGTCCTGTATTAGCCGCGGGTCCCGGCCGTTGATGGCCACAGGGACAGCGGCGATAGGTGTGTGTATTCGGAGTATAAGACGCATCAACGTTTCCCCCCCAGTTTTGAGGAAGAAAAAGTGCATCTTATACGGCGAAAAATACGGTACATAGCCACACAATGCAAAAAGCTTGCATTAATGTTAGATAAAGTCAAAGAAAAATTGTATCCAGCTCACCGCTCATAGTAGATCAGTCCCTGGGCCCTCGTTGTTGTTTTTAGGAAGCCAGGATGATACCGAGCCGTTCCCTCGGTGCAGGTAATAATAGCTAAGGACCCATTGGTCCGAAACGCGTTGGTGTAGGGGTTTTACCTTCACTGGGTGTTTTTTCTTTGAACACTTTTAACATGGATCAATAAATTTTGGACTTTTAATTCTTTTTTTTTCTTTGGGAGCTGGATACCCTTCTCTTTATTCTTTATTTTTGATGTTAGATAATGATTCAGGGATTTATTCTTATAATAAAAGTAATAAAAAAATATATATATTGAAAAAAAAAAGTTTGGACCCACCTTACATAGTTACATAGTTACATAGTTAGTATGGTTGAAAAAAGACATACGTCCATCAAGTCCAACCAGGGAATTGAAGTGAAGGGTGTAAGGGGATAAGGGAAAGGGATGTAGTTTTATAACTCTGCATAAGCATTAATGTTGTTTTGTTCCAGGAATGTATCTAACCCTGTTTTAAAGCTGTTAATTGTTCCTGCTGTGACCAGTTCCTGAGGTAGACCGTTCCATAAATTCACAGTCCTTATGGTAAAGAAGGCGTGTCGCCCCTTTAGACTAAACCTTTTCTTCTCCAGACGGAGGGAGTGCCCCCTCGTCCTTTGGGGGGGTTTAACATGGAACAGTTTTTCTCCATATTTTTTGTATGGGCCATTAATATACTTATATACGTTTATCATATCCCCCCCTTAAACGTCTCTTCTCAAGACTAAACAATTGTAACTCCTTTAATCGCTCCTCATAGCTAAGATGTTCCATGCTCAATATTAGTTTAGTCGCACGTCTCTGCACCCTTTCCAGCTCCGCAGTGTCCCTTTTATGAACAGGCGACCAAAACTGAACAGCATATTGCGGGTGAGGCCGTACCAATGCTTTATAAAGGGGGAGTATTATGTCCCTGTCCCTTGAGTCCATGCCTCTTTTTATACAGGACAATATCTTGCCGGCCTTGGAAGCAGCAGCCTGACATTACATGCTATTCTGTAGTCTGTGATCTACAAGTACACCCAGATCCTTCTCTACCAGTGACTCTGCCAGTTTAATCCCCCCTAAGACATACGACGCATGCAGGTTCTTAGTACCCAGATGCATAACTTTACATTTATCCACATTGAACCTCATTTGCCAAGTGGATGCCCAGACACTTAGTCTATCCAAGTCATCTTGTAACCTATACACATCCTCTATAGACTGTACCGTGCTACAAAGCTTGGTGTCATCTGCAAAGATAGAAACAGAGCTGTTAATACCATCCTCTATATCATTGATAAATAAATTAAACAACAGCGGGCCCAGTACTGAACCTTGGGGTACACCACTAATTATCGGGGACCAATCAGAGTGCGAATCATTGACCACCACTCTCTGGGTACGATCCATGAGCCAGTGTTCAATCCAGTTACAAACTAAAGTTTCCAAACCCAAAGACCTTAAATTACCTGTCAGACGTCTGTGAGGGACAGTGTCAAATGCTTTAGCAAAATCCAGAAACACTATATCCACAGCCATTCCTCTGTCAAGGCTTCTACTTACAGAAGTCTTCTTTTTTTTGTATGTCTCTTGGTTAACAAGACCTGACATGTTGTGCAAATGTGGATGAAAAACAATCTCTATTGGGGAAAAGCATATTAATAAAATTTAACTTTTAATAGACTAGTTAAAATAGAGCTTGGACCAACAACACAAATAGATAATTGTGATAATAATATTAGACGTGCTAATCAAACAAGGGTGAAGATTAAGCACAGTTGTGAAATGGGTACAGGTATGTGAGGGGATAGTCAGTGAGTATGGGCCGTCAAGGATGTGATCTTATTTCTAAACTCACCCTATATCTCACCCTAGACCTCCCTTCTTGGCAAGTGTTGCATCGCCCTTAGAAGGGCGGCCCCACACAGGAACCTGACCCTAGGATTTCCTTTATATATCCCTAGATTCCCTACGCGTTTCTTCTGCTTGTATCAGCAGAGTCCTCAGGGGAAACAATTGGAGATATTATAGCTTGAGATATCCAAAATAATCAAAACAAAAATCAATAAATACATATGGAATTAAATCCACACAAGTATCCATTAGGTCCAGTGAAGAGTTGCGGATGCACTATTCCGCATGGGTGCATCATACGCAAAAAAGAAATGTTTCTGTTACTACTGTTACACAGACAGTGATATTATAACAGAAACCAAGGAGAAAATAGTGATCTCTCCTAGTGTCAACTTATTTCTAAATATGCCCTTGGTGATGGGACATTGCAGTCTCTTTTTCATGCACAAGAAAATTATTGTTAGACACTAATTAAATTATTCAAAAGAACCCCCCAAGGTACTCACGATACCCAACATTTCAGCGTCCAAGTACCCATGGTATAGGGGGACTTGAATATCCGACCGGGCTGATGTTACCTAAGATGAACAAACAATGTGGGTGCAAATACATTAGTCCCAAATACAGAAATTAAACCCATTGCTGTTAACAAGACCAACTATTCCAGTTCAAAGAGTATTACCTTATGCCTGGTCTGGAGATAAGACTAGGTGAGCACTGTGGTGCTCCCGGTGGAGAGATCACCGCTCTTGCCGGCTCAATGGTAGCGGGCTGAGCGGTAACTACTCGGAGGCTCACTCCGAGTTAAATGGCGTGCGGCGTCTGACGTCACATCCGGGTAGGAGGATCAGGTGCCGCGCTCTAGCTGCCGCGTCATAGCTGGGCGCGGCCAACTCCCGTGGGTAGTTACGCCCACGGGAGTTGCTGTTCCTCCGTGCTATTAACCCGTGTAAGTGCCGGTTACTATACAAAGGAAAGGTATGTATATACAAACTCATGCAGAGTCATCCCTGATTGAATTGAAGACCTAGCACACTGGCAAGCGGGATAGGAGAATACATCATGATATGGGTAGGATCAATGTCCTTGTATATATATATATACCCCGATGGTTAACGCTAAAAGATTAGGTTCCAATAGTAGTAATAGGTGTGTGTAGTGTGAATGGGTCCCAACTAAGTTGTGATCATACCCAGTGATTAACTCAGGAAAAAACAAATAAGTAATGAATAAACAAGCAAAGATGAATAGAAATATGTATAATGCTCAGCATGTTATCCCTGAATAGCATACTGTGTCTCCGAATGGCACTTAGAAGATGGCACATACGGCACACAGTGTCAGATAGTTGACCATGCATTTACCTGGTTAATCTAGTTCATACGGATACCACACGGCAACATATTGAATCCTAAGCATACAGATGATTGTAGTTCCACTTCGTTATAATTTTGGGCCAAAACCTAGTGACACAAACATAATGGGACGTCCCATTCACGCATTTTTTACACACACAACACATTCCATCAGATCCACCCAAAGGAAATATTATCAAGTGTTAAGGTTTGGGAGTGTATATGTGTCATCTTCCTGGTTCATGACCCAGTGATCATAGAATGGGTGAAAATCAACATATGATATAACCCTGGGTAATTATAGTTCACCTTGCTAATTCATTTGGTGTCAATATTCCCGGTAAAAATTGACATACAAGGACTCAATAGGAGTAGGGGATAGAGTTTGAGGAAAAAGTCTCCCACAAAAGGTTAATACGGCCACATGTATACACATACATACATACACAGATGTACAGATCTGTACACATATGTACACACACATACATGGGGACCTGATGAGAAATTCTGCGCAACTACAGAAATGGAGTCCAATTGACCTGTTCATTTAGGCCCAGTGGTGCCATTGTCTGCAGCTGCACAATCCATCTGCACTCTCGTTGTAGTAGAGTGCGATCAAAGTCCCCCCCTCGTGTAGGAGGCTTGATCCTATCAATGCCTTTAAACCTTAGGACTGATGGGTCCCCATCGTGCTGGGAGATAACATGTCGGGCTAGAGGAGTATCCCTCTCATTCCTAATGTCACCGATATGCTCCAAAATTCTCCGCCTAAGTTCGCGAACCGTTTTTCCTACATACGAGAGAGAGCACACACATGTTGCCATATAAACTACCCCTTTTGTGGAGCAGTTTATAAAATTGAGAATCTTATATGTTTTACCTGAAACCCTAGAGGAGAAGATATCAGTTTTCTCCATCCACCCACAAGCCTTGCATCTCCCACATTTGAAATTCCCAGTTATTCTCGTTTTGTTCAGCCACGTTTTTGCTGTAGGTTGTGGGGCAAGATGACTGTGGGTGAGATGGTCACCCAAATTTCTCCCTCTCCGGAATGTGATCTGCGGGTGGGTCGTAATAAGATCACTTAGATCTGGGCCCATTAGTAAAATGCTCCAGTGTTTTTCCATTATCTCTGGTATTTGTCGATTGGCCTTATCATAGGTGCCTATTATTCTGGCTACACTTTTTTCACCATTTGATCTAGGTTGTGGGATGAGCAGCCCTGCCCTGTCTCTGTCCAGAGCATTACGATATGCCGAGGATAGTATGTGTCCCGGATAGCCTCGGTCCTTGAACCTATGTTTCAGTTTGAATGCCTCACGTTTAAATTCTGCCACTGTTGAACAGTTTCTCCTGAGGCGGAGATACTGCCCCTTGGGGATCCCTCTTTTAAGGGGACCCGGGTGGCAGCTCTCCCACCTCAGGAGACTGTTCGTGGCTGTGGTTTTTCTATACACGCTTGTTTCCAAACCTCCACACCCATTCTTTATTATGATCACATCCAAGAAAGGTAGACTACACTCATTGACCTCAAATGTAAATCTGAGGCCAATCTCATTTATGTTAATTTTGTCCATGAGTTCCTCGAATTGAGGTCGGGAACCCGCCCAGAGAACAAAGATGTCATCAATGTATCGGGCCCATATAAGGGCCCGATCAGTGATGACCTCCATGTTCTCAGTGAATACGTGGGTGGCCTCCCACCAACCGAGGAGCAAATTGGCATACGAGGGAGCGCAAGGGCTCCCCATGGCCGTGCCTCTGAGTTGGTGGTAATAGTGGCCATTAAACGAGAAATAGTTCCTTGTAAGAACAAAGTTCAGTAGGGACAATACCAGTTTATTGTGGGAATCCAAGAAAGAACCTCGTGTGGACAAGTAGAAAGATACGGCTTTAAGACCTGCAGTGTGGGGGATGGAGGAGTAGAGAGCCTCCACATCTATACTTGTGAGGAGTGCTCCCGGCTCCAACTCCACTCCATCCAATTTACTTAATAAATCTGCAGTGTCCCGTGTGTATGACGGTAGAGTATACACAAATTCACGTAGTATCCGATCGAGATAGATCCCCACATTTTGTGATACGCTCCCAATGCTTGAGACTATAGGTCTACCTTGTAAGGGATTTGTCCCTTTATGTACCTTCGGGAGCGTATAAAATGTGGGGACCACTGGATGGCGGGGGAGCATAAATTCATACTCATTTTTGTCTATCGGCCGATTAGACATAGCTTCATCCAATATCTCTTTTAGATCCCTCATGTACTCCACCGTAGGGTCCTTCCTTAATATTTCATAAGTCTCTTCATCCTGAAGGAGGTTCAGGCACAGCTTATGTGGATGAGGTTCAGGCACATGAAATGTGGATGAGAAGAAAAATGACCCAGTGGAGAGGAGCTGCTGTCTTACAAAGGTGCAATTCAAAACCATCCAACAAAGAAGTATGTAGTAAAACCAAGTAGGTTTATTTAGCTTGTATAAAACAAAGTAAAACAAGGATAATGCATTTCGGTGGAGATAACCCCTTCTTCAGCATACTGATCTGAAGAAGGGGGTGCCTCCACCGAAACACTGTTTGCTTGTTTTATACAAGCTACATAAACCTACTTGGTTTCACTATATACTACTTCATTGAATGGTTCTGAATTGCATCTTTGCAAGATAGCAGCACCTCTCCGCTGGGTCATTTTCCTCCATATTTGCACCCCTCACATCTGGACTTCCATTTCCTGGAACTCTGGGCCTGCAGCTGATTTCTACACATCTAACTAACCTACAAGTGAGTTGATACGCAAGTTTTAAACCTGCTTCAGGTGAGCGTCCATTACCTACTTTTTTTTTTCCCTTTGAGTCCCTGCATAGGGAGCCCAAGTCTCCTGGGTATTACACAAAGCACCCCTTGTTGGTCTCTTTTTTTCTCTAATAACAATTTTTTAAATGTTGGACATGATGGGCTTGTGTATATAAATACTACGGGGGAGATTTATAAATATGGTACAGTTGTGGTGTCGGACGGGGCAATGTGTAATTAACCTTATTGTGAGGCCAGGGCATGGTTGACCTATACACCACCCGAGGTAGGCCAGCTTCACCTGTGCCAGGCACGGGGCAAATAATCACACCAACACAAGGTTACGGTTAACTGTCTTGCTTTCCTGAAAAGATATAAATGAATGGAGGGGGCGTGGCGTGACGTCACGTACCCGTCTCAGAAGCCCGGCGGTTTCCGAAACTGCAGACACAGCTACGCATAGAATGCATGCTGCTGCAGGGAGATTGCGGGGGTCCCAGCGGCAGGCCCCCCGTGATCAGACATCTTATCCCCTATCCTTTCGATAGGGGATAAGATGTTTTTGCCCGGAATACCCCTTTTAACCCTTACAGTCATGGCCGTAAATGTTGGCACCCCTGAAGTATTTCTCACAGAAAAGGATTGCAGTAACATATGCTTTGCTATACACATGGTAACGGAAGCTCACCTGTCCCTGTGCAAGGTACCACAACAACGGCCCTCAAGCCCGATTGTATTCTGGACTACAATCGGTATATGGGGGGAGTTGATCTCTCTGATCAAGTCCTCAAGCCATACATGGCCATGCGGAAAACACAGATATGGTACAAAAAAGTTGCGGTCTACTTGGTACAGGTTTCCATGTACAACTCTGTTGTACTGTACCAGAACGCTGGCAACACAGGGACATTCCTCCAGTTCCAAGAAGAAGTCCTAAAGGTCCTGATCTTTGCTGACCGGGAAAGAGCAGGCCGAAATTCCCAAGGAACTGAAGTTATAGGTGCCAGGATCGTTCCAGGCCAACACTTTCCAGGTGAAGTCCCCCACACTGGAAAGAAGGGACGATCCCAGAAAAGATGCAGTGTGTGTCACAAGAGGGGGATTCGGAAGGACACAACCACTCAATGTGACACTTGCCCTGATCATCCGGGCCTCTGAATTAAAGATTGCTTCAGGGAGTATCACACTTCCATGGAGTACAAAATTTTCCCTCTTCATTTTAATTTTCCATAATTTGAACCATACGTACCAAGTCCAGAGTACATTCCAAGTTTTAACCCCATAAAACCACTAAATTGGCCCCAAAACTCTTTTATAAAAAAAACCCTGATAAGACCTCTGGGGGTATTTTTTTCCAAAAATGGGTCATGGGACACTGAGTCACTATCATCAAGGACTTTTTTATGTTGCCTCAAATGCGCAGCGCTCTCCACCTGAGCGGAGTGCGTATTTGAGGCAACAGGTTAGGGACGGCCATACACATCACATTCCCAGAATGATGATTCAGAGCATAGGGTTTGGTGTGGGCATATTTTTTAGTTTTGGCTATGCTCTGGGTCATCATTCTGGGAACATAACCTGTTTTATAATTTTACATCCCACTGTACCCCTTGTTAGTAATTTACCCCATGTAACGCTCCTTGAGAGGGAGTCCCACTGTTCTGGCTCCATAGGCAGCTATGCAGAAGCTCAAGGCCCCTGACTGCGTTCCTGCTCCTCCAAGACCCGGTGTGCACCCGCAGAGCTGTTTACGCCCAGATATGAGGTATGTCCTTACTCCAAAGAAATGTATTTACAAATTTACCGTGACATTTTCTCCTAATACCACTTGTAAAAATGAAAAATTTGGGGTACCCCAGCATTTTAGTGTACAAAATCAAATTTTTCCTTTTCACATCCCACTTTAATGAACATTTATTAAACACCTGTGGGGTGTTAAGACTCACTGTACCCCTTGTTACGTTCCTTGAGGGGTGTAGTCTCCAAAATAGTATGCCATGTGGGGAGGTTTTTGCTCATCTGGCCCCATAGGGGCTTCCTAAATGCGACATGCCCCCCCCCCCCCCCCCATTTCAGCAAAATTTGCAAATGTGACTCCTTCTCTTCTGAGCATTGCAGTGCGCCCGCAGTGCACTTGACATCCACACATGGGGGTATTTCCATACTGAGAAGAGATGGGGTTACAAATTTGGACCATTTTCTCCTATTACCCCTTGTAAAAAATAAAAAAATTTTGTGGAAAACCAGCATTTTAGTGGAAAAACTAAATTTCATTTACACATCCAACTTTAACGAAAAGTCGTCAAACACCTGTAGGGTGTAAAAAGCTCACTGTACCCATCGTTACGTTCCTTGAGGGGTGTAGTTTCCAAAATAGTATGCCATGTGTTTTTTTTTTTGCTGTACCGGCACCATAGGGGCTTCCTAATTGCGACATGCCCCCCAAAAATGGGGTATTTTCATACTGAGAAGAGATGGGGTTACAAATTTTAGAGGGCATTTTCTCCTATTAGCCCTTGTAAAAAAAAATTTAATTTTGTGGAAAACCATCATTTTAGTGGGAAAAAAATGTACACATCCAATTTTAACGAAAAGTCGTCAAACACCTGTGGGGTGTTAAAGCTCACTGTACCCCTTGTTACGTTCCTTAAGGGGTGTAGTTTCCAAAATAGTATGCCATGTGTGTTTTTTTTTTTGCTGTCCTGGTGCCATAAGGGCTTCCTAAATGTGACATGCCGCCCAAAAACCATTTCAGCAAAATTTGCTTTCCAAAAGCCAAATGTGACTCCTTCTCTTCTGAGCATTGTCGTGTGCCCGCAGTGCACTTGACGTCCACACGTGGGGTATTTCCATACTCAGAAGAGATGGGGTTACAAATTTTGGGGGGCATTTTCTCCTATTACCCCTTATAAAAAAAAGTAAAATTTGGGGGAAAACCAGCATTTTAGTTTAATTTACACATGAAACACCTGTGGGGTGTTAAGGCTCACTGTACCCCTTGTTACGTTGCTTGAGGGATGTAGTTTCCAAAATAGTAGGCCATGTGTTTTTGTTTTTTTTACTGTCCTGGCACCATAGAGGCTTCTAAAATGTGACATGCCCCCCCAAAAACCATTTCAGAAAAACTTCCTCTCCAAAATCCCATTGTCGCCACTTCCCTTCTGAGCCCTCTACTGCGCCCGCTGAACACTTGACATACACATATGAAGTATTTCCTTACTCGAGAGAAGTTGGGTTACAAATTTTGGGAGGATTTTTCTCCTTTTACCCCTTGTAAAAATTCAAAAACTGGGTCTACAAGAACATGCGAGTGTAAAAAAATGAAGATTTTGAATTTTCTCCTTCACTTTGCTGCTATTCCTGTGAAACACCTAAAGGGTTAACACACTTACTGAATGTCATTTTGAATATTTTGAGGGGTGTATTTTTTTTTATAATGGGGTAATTTATGGGGTATTTCTAATAAGAAAGCCCTTCAAATCCACTTCAAACCTAAACTGGTCAATGAAAAATTCCGATTTAGAATTTTTTTTTTTAAATGGAATATTGCTGCTGAACTTTGAAGCCCTCTGATGTCTTCCAAAAGTAAAAATATGGCAACTTTATGATGCAAACATAAAGTAGACATATTGTATTTGTGAATCAAAATATAATTTATTTGGAATGTCTATTTTCCTTACATTCAGAGAGCTTCAAAGTTAGAAAAATGTTACATTTTAAATTTTTTCATAAAATTTTGGAATGTTTCACTAAGAAACTATGCAAGTATCGACAAAATTTTACCACAATATAAAGTAGAATATGTCACGAAAAAACTGTCTCGGAAATAGAATGAAAGGTAAAAGCATCCCAGAGTTATTAATGCTTAAAGTGACAGTGGTCAGATGTGCAAAAAAAACGCTCTGGTCCTACAGTGAATATTGGCCTGGGCCTTAAAAGGGGTACTTTGCCCCTAGCATATTTTTACCTATCCAAAGGATAAGGGATAAGATGTCAGATCACCAGGGTCCCGCTGCTGGGGACCCCCGGGATCTCGGCTGCGGCACCCCGCTATCATTACTGCACAGAGCACGCTCGCTCTGTGCATAATGACCAGCGATACAGGGGCCGGAGCATCTTGACGTTACAGCTCTGCCCCCTCGTGATGTCACGGCCCACCCCCTTAATGAAAGTTTATGGGAGGTGGCGTGATAGCCGCCACGCTCCCTCCCATAGACTTGTATTGAGGGGGTGGGCCTTGACGTCGCGAGGGGCGGAGCCCTGATGTAATGATGCTCCGACCCTTTATTGCCCATCATTTGGATAGGGGATAAGATGCTAGGGGCAGAGTACTCCTTTAAGGGGTTAAATTCATCTGGGGTAAGTAACGCGTGTGGGCAATATAAAAATCCCACTTGAAAGCAGATAAAAAGGAGAGAAGTTAACTTAGGCTTTGCATTGTGTGTTTGTGTGTGCCACACTAAGCATGTACAATAGAAAGAGGAGAAGAGAACTATCTTGAGAACCAAAATTGTGGAAAAATATCAACAATCTCAAGGTTACAAGTCCATCTCCAGAGATCTAGATTTGACTTTCTCCACAATGCGCAACATTATCAAATAGTTTGCAACCCATGGCACTGTGGCTAATCTCCCTGGGCATGGACGGAAGCTAAAAATTGATGAAAGGTGTTAATGCAGGATAGTCCGGATGGTGGATAAGCAGCCCCAAACAAGTTCCAAAGATATTCAAGCTGTCCTGCAGGCTCCGGGAGCATCAGTGTCGGCGCAAGCTATCCGTCGACATTTAAATGAAATGAAACGCTATGGCAGGAGAACCTGGAGGACCCCACTGCTGACACAGAGACATTAAAAAGCAAGACTACATTTTGCCAAAATGAACTTGAGTAAGCCAAAATCCTTCTGGGAAAACTTCTTGTGGACAGATGAGACCAAGATAGAGCTTTTTGGTAAAGGTAATTCAACTGTTTACCGAAAAAGTAATGAGGCCTACAAAGAAAAGAATACAGCACCTACAGTGAAATATGGTGGAGGTTCAATGATGTTTTGGGGTTGTTTAGATGCCTATGGCACTGGGTTCCTTGAATGTGTACAAGGCATCATGAAATCTGAGGATTACCAACGGATTTTGAGTCACACTGTACAGCCCAGTATCAGAAAGCTGGGTTTGTGTCCGAGATCTTGGGTCTTCCAGCAGGACAATAATCCCAAACATACATCAAAAAGCACCCAGAAATTGATGGCAACAAAGCGCCATAAATGAGTTCAGATCTAAATCCGATTGAACACCTGTGGAGAGATCTTAAAATTGCTGTTGGGAAAAGGCGCCCTTACAATAAGAGAGACCTGGAGCAGTTTGCAAAGGAAGAGTGGTCCAACATTCCGGCTGAGAGGTGTAAGAAGCTTATTGATGGTTATAGGAAGCGACTGATTTCAGTTATTCTTTCCAAAGGGTGTGCAACCAAATTTTAAGTTTAGAGTGCCAATAATTTTGTCCAGACCATTTTTTTGAGTTTGGTGACATTATGTCCAATTAGCTTTTTTTCCTCCCTTTTTTGGTTTGATGTCCCAGATGTGCTCAATCGGATTCAGGTCTGGGGAACGGGCGGGCCAGTCCATAGCATCAATGCCTTCCTCTTGCAGGAACTGCTGACGCTCCAGCCACATGAGGTCTAGCATTGTCTTGCATTAGGAGGAACCCAGGGCCAACCGCACTAGCATATGGTCTCACAAGGGTTCTGAGAATCTCATCTCGGTACCTAATGGCAGTCAGGCTACCTCTGGCAAGCACAAAGAGGGCTGTGCAGCCCCCCAAAGAAATGTCACCCCATACCATTACTGACCCACCGCCAAACCGGTCATGCTGGAGGATGTTGCAGGCAACAGAATGTTCTACACTGTGTCTCCAGACTCTGTAACGTCTGTCACATGTGCTCAGTGTGAACCTGTGTCACGATTCGGCTACGGGTTGTGGATCCGCTGTGTCAGCGAGGGATTGGCGTGGACCGTGCTAGTGGACCGGTTCTAAGAGGCTACTGGTTTTCACCAGAGCCCGCCGCAAAGCGGGATGGTCTTGCTGCGGCAGTAGCAACCAGGTCGTATCCACTAGCAACGGCTCAACCTCGCTGACTGCTGAGAAGGCGTGGGACAGAAGGACTAGGCAGAGGCAAGGTCAGACGTAGCAGAAGGTCAGGGGCAGGCGGCAAGGTTCGTAGTCAGGATGGATAGCAGAAGTTCAGGTAACACAGGCTTTGGACACACTAAACGCTTTCACTGGCACAAGGCAACAAGATCCGGCAAGGGAGTGCAAGGGAGGAGATCAGATATAGCCAGGGAGCAGGTGGAAGCCAATTAAGCTAATTGGGCCAGGCACCAATCATTGGTGCACTGGCCCTTTAAGTCTCAGAGAGCTGGCGCGCGCGCGCCCTAGAGAGCGGAGCCGCGCGCGCCAGCACATGACAGCAGGGGACCGGGACGGGTAAGTGACCTGGGATGCGATTCGCGAGCGGGCGCGTCCCGCTGTGCGAATCGCATCCCCGACGGCCATGACAGTGCAGCGCTCCCGGTCAGCGGGACTGACCGGGGCGCTGCAGGGAGAGAGACGCCGTGAGCGGTCCGGGGAGGAGCGGGGACCCGGAGCGCTAGGCGTAACAGTACCCCCCCCTTAGGTCTCCCCTTTTTTTTGTCCGGTAACTGCCTCCCCTGGGATGAGGACACCGGGAAAGAATGGAGGGTTTCCTCAACGGCAGGCAGTACAGCAGGAGTTGGAATGGGGAGGGAGGGCAGAGGGTGAAGTTTGGCACGGGGCAGGGTGACACAAGGACGGGAGCCATGAGGAGGCACAGAGGCTTGCCTGACGGGACTGGGAGGGGGGGAGAGGCACTTCCGATGGCAAGCAGAGTCCCAGTTCTTGATCTCCCCGGTGGTCCAATCAAGGGTGGGAGAATGAAGCCGGAGCCATGGCAGACCGAGGAGGACCTCAGAGGTACAGTTGGGGAGAACGAAGAGCTCAATCCTTTCGTGGTGGGGTCCAATACACATCAGGAGGGGTTCTGTGCGGTAACGCACGGTGCAATCCAGTCTGACTCCATTGACCGCGGAAATGTAGAGCGGCTTGACGAGACGGGTCACCGGGATGCGGAATTTGTTCACAAACGACTCCAAAATAAAATTCCCAGAGGCACCAGAGTCCAAGCAGGCCACGGCTGAGAGTGAGGAGTTGGCAGAAGGAGAAATCCGCACGGGCACCGTGAGACGTGGAGAAGCAGACTTAGAACCAAGAGACGCCACACCCACGTGAGCTGGGTGCGTGCGTGCGTTTCCCAGACGTGAAGGACGGATAGGGCAATCGACCAAGAAATGCTCGGTACTGGCACAGTACAGACAGAGATTTTCTTCCCTACGGCGATTCCTCTCTTCCTGGGTCAGGCGAGACCGATCCACTTGCATGGCCTCCTCGGCGGGAGGCCCAGGCGTAGACTGCAAAGGATGCTGTGGGAGAGGTGCCCAGAGATCTAAGTCTTTTTCCTGGCGGAGCTCTTGGTGTCGCTCAGAAAAACGCATGTCAATGCGGGTAGCCAAATGGATGAGTTCTTGGAGGTTGGCAGGAATCTCTCGTGCGGCCAGCACATCCTTGATGCGACTGGATAGGCCTTTTTTAAAGGTCGTGCAGAGAGCCTCGTTATTCCATGATAACTCGGAAGCAAGAGTACGAAATTGGATGGCGTACTCGCCCACTGAAGAATTACCCTGGACCAGGTTCAGCAGGGCAGTCTCGGCAGAAGAAGCTCGGGCTGGTTCCTCGAAGACACTCCGGACTTCAGCGAAGAAGGACTGGACTGTGGCTGTGGCAGGATCATTGCGGTCCCAGAGCGGTGTGGCCCAAGACAAGGCCTTTCCTGAAAGAAGACTCACTACGAACGCCACCTTAGACCGTTCTGTAGGAAACAAGTCCGACAACATCTCCATATGCAGGGAACACTGAGACAAAAATCCACGGCAGAGTCTGGGGTCCCCATCAAATTTTTCCGGCAGGGACAAGGAGGCTAGGAGCGGCCACTCGCTGCGGAGGAGGTGCAGGAGCTGGCGGAGGAGATGGTTGCTGCTGTAGCAGAGGCAGAAGTTGCTGTAACGTGGCGGTCAACTGCGACAGCTGCTGTCCTTGTTGGGCAATTTGCTGCGATTGCTGAGCGACCACCGTGGTAAGGTCAGCGAGACTTGGCAGCGGCACCTCAGCGGGATCCATGGCCGGATCTACTGTCACGATTCGGCTACGGGTTGTGGATCCGCTGTGTCAGCGAGGGATTGGCGTGGACCGTGCTAGTGGACCGGTTCTAAGAGGCTACTGGTTTTCACCAGAGCCCGCCGCAAAGCGGGATGGTCTTGCTGCGGCAGTAGCAACCAGGTCGTATCCACTAGCAACGGATCAACCTCGCTGACTGCTGAGAAGGCGTGGGACAGAAGGACTAGGCAGAGGCAAGGTCAGACGTAGCAGAAGGTCGCGGGCAGGCGGCAAGGTTCGTAGTCAGGATGGATAGCAGAAGTTCAGGTAACACAGGCTTTGGACACACTAAACGCTTTCACTGGCACAAGGCAACAAGATCCGGCAAGGGAGTGCAAGGAAGGAGATCAGATATAGCCAGGGAGCAGGTGGAAGCCAATTAAGCTAATTGGGCCAGGCACCAATCATTGGTGCACTGGCCCTTTAAGTCTCAGAGAGCTGGCGCGCGCGCGCCCTAGAGAGCGGAGCCGCGCGCGCCAGCACATGACAGCAGGGGACCGGGACGGGTAAGTGACCTGGGATGCGATTCGCGAGCGGGCGCGTCCCGCTGTGCGAATCGCATCCCCGACGGCCATGACAGTGCAGCGCTCCCGGTCAGCGGGACTGACCGGGGCGCTGCAGGGAGAGAGACGCCGTGAGCGCTCCGGGGAGGAGCGGGGACCCGGAGCGCTAGGCGTAACAACCTGCTTTCATCTGTGAAGAGTACAGGGCACCAGTGGCGAATTTGCCAATCTTGGTGTTCTCTGGCAAATGCCAAACGTCCTGCACAGTGTTGGGCTGTAAGCACAACCCCCACCTTTGGATGTCTGGCCCTCATACCACCATCATGGAGTCTGTTTCTGACCGTTTGAGTGGACACATGCACATTTGTGGCCAGCTGGAGGTCATTTTGCAGGGCTCTGGCAGTGCTCCTCCTGTTCCTCTTTGCACAAAGGTGGAGGTAGCAATCCTGCTGCTGGGTTGTTGCCCTCCTACGGCCTCCTCCACATCTCCTGATGTACTGGCCTGTCTCCTGGTAGCTCCTCCATGCTCTGGATACTACACTGACAGACACAGCAAACCTTCTTGCCACAGCTTGCATTGATGTGCCATCCTGAATGAGCTGCACTACCTGAACCACTTGTGTTGGTTGTAGACTCTGTATCATGCTACCACTAGAGTGAAAGCAGAACCCCTTCATCATTGGGGGGTGTCTTGCTAATTGTCTTTAATTTCCACCTGTTGTCTGTTCCATTTGCATAACAGCATGTTAAATTGATTGTCAATCAGTGTTGCTACCTGAATGGACAGATTGATTTCACAGAAGTTTGATTGACTTGGAGGTATATTGTGTTCTTTAAAGGGGTACTCCAGTGGAAAACATTATTTTATTTTTTCATGAACTGGTGCCAGAAAATTTGTAAATTACTTCTATTAAAAAATCTTAATCCTTTTGGTACTTTTTTGCAGCTGTATGCTACAGAAGAAATTCTTTATTTTTCTATTTATTCTTTTTTGTGTTGTCCACAGTGCTCTCTGCTGACACCTCTGTCAGTGTCAGGAACTGTCCAGAGAAGCATAGGTTTGCTATGGGGATTTTCTCCTGCTCTGGACAGTTCCTGATACGGGCATCAGGTGTCAGCAGAGAGCACTGTGGACAACACAAAAAAAATAAAAAATAAAAATAAAGATTTTCTTTTGTAGCAAACAGCTGCTAAAAAGTATTGAAAGGATTAAGATTTTTTAATAGAAGTACTTTACACATCTGTTTAACTTTCTGGCACCAGTTTATAAAAAAAAAAAAAGTTTTCCACCGGAGTACCCCTTCAAGTGTTCCCTTAATTTTTTTGAGCAGTGTATGATGACATATACCTGAACAATGATGTTATAATACTGACCAGAGTTACCTCATATCCCATAGAATATGTATGAATATAATCTTCCAGAAATATTTAAAGGGTACCTGTCATATAACATAAAAATAATGCCGAACGCTGTCCTGGCATGCCGGGAGTTGTAGTTTTGCTACAGCTGGTTTCGAAACTATTCTAATTGTTTATGTAGCACTAGGACTTGTAAATGCAACCCCTGACAGCCCTATTGTTCACCTTGTTTACCCTGTAACCCACTATAACTCTCATAAGAATTCGTTACGGCATTTCTAAACCCTGATGTGTGTTCTCCAGATTCCTTTTTTTTTGTACCATCTTTGACCAACAACACTAAATTGCATTTCCCCAGCTTATTTGCCCTCAGCCGGTTCAATGGTTACTTGTAAAGACCAAATCTAAAATAATTGCAAAGTGAGCTCCTTAGCAAGCTGGCCTTTTTGTCAGTTTTCTTTCTGTCGCCTTTGAAGCCCGAAAAAAAAAGAAAGAAATTCTGTCCAAGACAGATGTCCTTCTCCTAAAGTATCAATAATGTGCTGCTCCACATACTCGAAGACTTAACACAAACTCCAAACATCTTGAAAGGGGCGGCAAACATAAAAAGAAAGTAATTGAGGCAGTGTTGTGTCGAGATTTAATACAGCCCAGTGCCCCCTTCTCCGGGGCTCATCTTAGCAGAAGAGATCCCTTTGACTGGATTCTGTTAATTTGTTGATGGATAATAGACCAGACTTACTCCAATCTATGTGCATATAGCAGAAAATAGAGTCAATTACGTCTGCATTAGCAGGCATTGGGGAGAAAATCTCCTTACGGGTATTCTGGAGCAGCACTAATTGTGTTTGTTGAGTGGTAAGATCTCTAGTTAAAGAAGAACACAAGTGCGAATCACTAGGACAACAGTGAAGGGCGGACTAAGAAGGCGGAAATGCGTTGAAACGTCTTTTGTCGTTTCTTCGTATTAATTCTAATGGCATGACTTTGGAAAGAATTGATTTACATATTGCTGTCCAGTTAGCGGTACGTTTACTAACAACTTTAAAAATGCTATATGCACTTTTGAAAAAAGAAATACAATAGTCCAATTGTTTCACCATATGGCGGAATAATGTTATGAGTCGTTTCATTGTCCTCATTAGGCCTCGTTAACAAGGCAGAATTTCCAAACAGAATCTAGCAATGGAGCCAAGTCCTGGTGTTTCCAATGGGATTCTGCGTCCAGCGGAATTTCCAAGATCTGCCCGCGAAAATTCAAATTCATGTCAATTCTTTCTGCAGAATCCGCTTAGAAATGCATTGCAGTCTACAACGGTACATTCTGAAGAAATCTACCTGGCTATGTTCACACGGCAGAATTTCTACTATTCTGCTCAAATTCCACCCAGAAAAGCAAACTGTGGATTTTTCTTAGTTTTGTGGAATTTCGGCAGAATTCCAGTGTAATTTCTGTGCCTTTAAAGGTGTACTCCGCCCCTAGACATCTTCTTCCTTATCCAAAGTATAGGGGATAAGATGTCTGATTGCAGGGGGTCTCCTGCAATATCTGGTCCACTAGGACCCCTTGCAATCTCCAGGCAAGTGCCGTGGCATTCTGAGCATAGAAATTTACAGCTTCTGTGTTTGTGATGTCACAGCACGCCCCCACCATTCATGTCTTTGGGAGAAGGTGTGACGGCTAGGACATAAATGGAGGGGTCGTGATGGCTGTAGTTGCCCACCATCCGGCACGGAGAAGATTTTGCTTAAAGAGTACTCCTTTAAACACAGGTTCTGATCAAATTTAGAGTCCTAATACCTTTAACTGAATGAAATTCAGCTAAATTTAAAGACATGTCTTAATATTTGGCAGAATCTGGAAAGCAGAATTTTTTGCTGCAGAAATTTTGCTATGGTACAGAATCCCCATTAAAGATAATGTGCACTAAAATTTGGAGAACTTCCATGCAGAATGGAAATTCTGCTGTATAAGCATAACCTTACTCCTCATTAGAGCTTCACTTTCAAGATGATCACAAAGCCACATGTCAGTAAAAAGCAATTGTGAGAAAATTTGTTATGAAACATTTTATTTTTTATTTTTCCCATGCAGTATTTAAGCAGAAATTCGTACCAAATGTTTGGGATGTTGTGGCCTAAATATATGACTTGATTCCACTTTGACTGACCATGCACATAAGATATGTGGAATTTGTGCATGAGCAGCTTCACATACGTTCTACTATGGGCTCATAAGACATTTGTATGTAATAAATCACTCATAGGGTCATAGACACTTTAGGTGCCACTATATCATGCAACAGGATTTTCACCTTGAAGTAATTCTTCTGAATCCATGAGAAACTATTTCTGGGTTTCATGTAAAATTGCAGGCGCGGTATTATGGATCTGTAACATAGTCATGTGCGTGTGACCTCAAAGGGGTTTTCTAGCACTTGCATAAAAATTAATTGGCGCATACTTACCTATCCTTGGTCCCTCACAACTCCCAATTATCTCTGTCCAGTCCCTTGATCTTCTTCCTTCTTCCTGCTTCTGAGATGACTGCTTCTGAGACTTCATGGTACTGTCACGATTCGGCTCACAGGTAGTGGATCCTCTATGTCAGCGAGGGATTGGCGTGGACCGTGCTAGTGGACCGGTTCTAAGAGGCTACTGGTTTTCACCAGAGCCCGCCGCAAAGCGGGATGGTCTTGCTGCGGCAGTAGCAACCAGGTCGTATCCACTAGCAACGGCTCTACCTCGCTGACTGCTGAGAAGGCGTGGGACAGAAGGACTAGGCAGAGGCAAGGTCAGACGTAGCAGAAGGTCGGGGGCAGGCGGCAAGGTTCGTAGTCAAGATGGGTAGCAGAAGTTCTGGTACACAGGCTTTGGACACACTAAACGCTTTCACTGGCACAAGGCAACAAGATCCGGCAAGGGAGTGCATGGGAGGAGGTCAGATATAGTCAGGGACCAAGTGGAAGCTAATTAAGCTAATTGGGCCAGGCACCAATCATTGGTGCACTGGCCCTTTAAGTCTCAGAGAGCTGGCGCGCGCGCGCCCTAGAGAGCGGAGCCGCGCGCGCCAGCACATGACAGCAGGGGACCGGGACGGGTAAGTGACCTGGGATGCGATTCGCGAGCGGGCGCGTCCCGCTGTGCGAATCGCATCCCCAACGGCCATGACAGTGCAGCGCTCCCGGTCAGCGGGACTGACCGGGGCGCTGCAGGGAGAAAGACGCCATGAGCGCTCCGGGGAGGAGCGGGGACCCGGAGCGCTAGGCGTAACAGTACCCCCCCCCCTTAGGTCTCCCCTTCTCTTTGTCCGGTAACTGCCTCCCCTGGGATGAGGACACCGGGAAAGAATGGAGGGTTTCCTCAACGGCAGGCAGTACAGCAGGAGTGGGAATGGGGAGGGAGGGCAGAGGGCGAGGCCTGGCACGGGGCAGTGTGACACCAGGACGGGGGCCATGGGGAGGCACAGAGGCTTGCCTGACGGGACTGGGAGGGGGGGAGAGGCACTTCCTGTGGCAGGCAGAGTCCCAGTTCCTGATCTCCCCGGTGGTCCAATCAATGGTGGGGGAATGAAGCCGGAGCCAAGGCAGACCGAGGAGGACCTCAGAGGTACAGTTGGGGAGAATGAAGAACTCAATCCTCTCAAGGTGGGGTCCAATAGACATGAGGAGGGGCTCTGTGCGGTAACGCACGGTGCAGTCCAATCTGGCTCCGTTGACCGCGGAAATGTAGAGCGGCTTGACGAGACGGGTCACCGGGATGCTGAATTTATTAACAAACGACTCCAAAATAAAATTTCCAGAGGCACCGGAGTCCAAGCAGGCCACGGCTGAGAGGGAGGAGTTGGCTGAAGAAGAAATCCGCACGGGTACCGTGAGACGTGGAGGAGCAGACTTGGAACCAAGAGACGCCACACCCACGTGAGCTGGGTGCGTGCGTGCGTTTCCCAGGCGTGGAGGACGGATAGGGCAATCCACCAAGAAATGCTCGGTACTGGCACAGTAAAGACAGAGATTTTCTTCCCTACGGCGATTCCTCTCTTCCTGGGTCAGGCGAGACTTATCCACTTGCATGGCCTCCTCGGCGGGAGGCCCAGGCGTAGATTGCAACGGATACTGTGGGAGAGGTGCCCAGAGATCTAAGTCTTTTTCCTGGCGGAGCTCTTGGTGTCGCTCAGAAAAACGCATGTCAATGCGGGTAGCTAGATGGATGAGTTCTTGCAGATTGGCAGGAATCTCTCGTGCGGCCAGCACATCCTTGATGCGACTGGATAGGCCTTTTTTAAAGGTCGCGCAGAGAGCCTCGTTATTCCATGATAACTCGGAGGCAAGAGTACGAAATTGGATGGCGTACTCGCCCACTGAAGAATTACCCTGGACCAGGTTCAACAGGGCAGTCTCGGCAGAAGAAGCTCGGGCTGGCTCCTCGAAGACACTCCGGAGTTCAGCGAAGAAGGCCTGGACTGTGGCTGTGGCAGGATCATTGCGGTCCCAGAGCGGTGTGGCCCAAGACAAGGCCTTTCCTGAAAGAAGGCTTACTACGAACGCCACCTTAGACCGTTCTGAAGGGAACAAGTCCGACAACATCTCCATATGCAGGGAACACTGAGACAGAAATCCACGGCAGAGTCTAGAGTCCCCATCAAATTTGTCCGGCAGGGACAAGCGGAGGCTAGGAGCGGCCACTCGCTGCGGAGGAGGTGCAGGAGCTGGCGGAGGAGATGGTTGCTGCTGTAGCAGAGGCAGAAGTTGCTGTAACATGGCGGTCAACTGCGACAGCTGCTGTCCTTGTTGGGCAATCTGCTGCGATTGCTGAGCGACCACCGTGGGAAGATCAGCGAGACTTGGCAGCGGCACCTCAGCGGGATCCATGGCCGGATCTACTGTCACGATTCGGCTCACAGGTAGTGGATCCTCTATGTCAGCGAGGGATTGGCGTGGACCGTGCTAGTGGACCGGTTCTAAGAGGCTGCTGGTTTTCACCAGAGCCCGCCGCAAAGCGGGATGGTCTTGCTGCGGCAGTAGCAACCAGGTCGTATCCACTAGCAACGGCTCTACCTCGCTGACTGCTGAGAAGGCGTGGGACAGAAGGACTAGGCAGAGGCAAGGTCAGACGTAGCAGAAGGTCGGGGGCAGGCGGCAAGGTTCGTAGTCAAGATGGGTAGCAGAAGTTCTGGTACACAGGCTTTGGACACACTAAATGCTTTCACTGGCACAAGGCAACAAGATCCGGCAAGGGAGTGCATGGGAGGAGGTCAGATATAGTCAGGGACCAAGTGGAAGCTAATTAAGCTAATTGGGCCAGGCACCAATCATTGGTGCACTGGCCCTTTAAGTCTCAGAGAGCTGGCGCGCGCGCGCCCTAGAGAGCGGAGCCGCGCGCGCCAGCACATGACAGCAGGGGACCGGGACGGGTAAGTGACCTGGGATGCGATTCGCGAGCGGGCGCGTCCCGCTGTGCGAATCGCATCCCCAACGGCCATGACAGTGCAGCGCTCCCGGTCAGCGGGACTGACCGGGGCGCTGCAGGGAGAAAGACGCCGTGAGCGCTCCGGGGAGGAGCGGGGACCCGGAGCGCTAGGCGTAACAGGTACCCTTTAAGCTGGCCATGCATGTGGGACTTTTATCATCCACAGACTAAACTGGCAGATCACTGTAGTTTTTTGAGAAAAAGAGCAATTGGGAGATTTATCACAACCTGTGCAGAGGAAAAGTAGAGCAGTTGCCAATGGCAACCAATCAAATCACTTCTTTTATTTTTCATATAGTCAGCCATCACAATGTTTCGTATGTAATTTACAGAGGATAGTAGGCTAAAATAGCCAAATCAAAGTGTATAGCCAGTCTTAAAGGGGTACTCCGCCCCTAGGCATTTTCTCAGAAATAAGATGTCTGATTGTGGGGTCTAGCTGCTGGGAGCAGCACCCCAGTTATCTGGTGCACGAACCCCGCTCCGTGTCGGATGATGAGCGACCACAGCCGTTGTGCCCCCTCCATTCATGTCTATGGAAGGAGACATGACAGCTATGTACTAGCTGTCACATTCTCTCACATAGACATGAATGGAGCGAGCGTGGCGGTGCTGGCCCAGAGATCGCGGTGGGGTCCCAGCAGTCGGACCCTTTCCCGTGCGATCAGACCTCTTATCCCCTATAAGACATCTTATCCCCTATCAGGCATCTTATCACCTATATTTTTATATGTGTAGGCTAAAAGTCTCATAACAGTTATGTGAGTGACTAGATACACAGCATCAATTTTGCTACAGCCAAAGTAAATTTATCTGTGATTTTCGTTCAATATAAAAACTCTGAATGCTTTCCCCAAAATTATTGCACCAAAAGGACCAAAGAAGATCATTATCTGTTTCTGTATTTCTTTATTTACTTATGTTTTAAGTACTGTATCTAATCAATCACATGATGTGGATTGCTCCCATCTGTTGGAGGTATCTAATACTATTACTCCTTTATTTAAATAGATTATTTTCCAGGAAAGTAAAAGTTTTTTTTATTTCTAGCACTGCAAGGGTCTATTCACACGGCAGAATTTCTGCTTGCACAATTACGCCTCAAATTAAACCCCTAGACTTCTATGGGATTCCGCACTCCCATTCACACTTCTGAATTTCCGCTAGTGGAATTCTTCAAGTGGAAATTCAGAAGTGTGAATGGGAGTGCGGAATCCCATAGAAGGGTATGGGCTTTAATTTGAGGCAGAATTCCACAAGCGGAAATTCTGCCGAGTGAATAAACCCTAAAATGTTAGAACTTTTAAATCTGCTTACCCTATTAATACTCTAAGGCTATGTTCACACTACGGAATAATTGCATGTAAATTCTCAGTGCGAACATTCCGGAGACTGCAGGTGCTGGCAAAATATACCGGTGCTAGGACCACATAGGAATGCGCCGTCTCATAGATGGTTATGCATTCCCTGCGGAATCCGCAGAAAGAATGAACAGGTCCATTCTTTGTGTGGACAGGGAATTCAGAATTACCGTGCTGGAAACATCTAGAATGGAAATTCTGTCATGTGCACAGCGTAGCAGAATCCCATTGAATTCAACAGGACTCTACTGCAGCGGAATCTCCGCTTGGAATTCTGCACTAAAATTCCAATTTGTGAACATAGCCTCATTGCACGTGCTACTGCCCCCAAACACTGAGTATTGCTGTGTACGATGACATGTTGTCCATACTGATCTACATGTCGCATTACCAAGGCAGCCTACTTTGGCCAGCCGTATCAATGTTCTATCCCCAGTTACACCGTAGTTACATGATGTCATTAGAAGGGATAACACATTCATATGCACAGATTTGAACAGAGAGGTTAAAGGAGAAATGAAAAGTTTTTATTTTTATTATAAAAGTCTGTGGTCAGACTGGAAAGAACTGGACAAATTTCTCTGTAGTATACAGCAGCTGACAAGTACTGGAAGGGTTAAGATTTTTAAATGGGAGTCATTTACAAATTTGTTTAACAGGCTCCAGTTAATTAAAAAAAATATGTTTTCCACTTGTTGCCACCGGAGTTCCCCTGTAAATGGTGGTAGATAGGTTACTAAGGCTGTATGCACATGTTGCCATTGCATTGCAGTCCTGCAGCATTTTTACTGTTATTATGCAGTACTGCAACAATACTGCAATAAAACTGCAATGCAGTGTGAGAACACACCGCAGCTTGCAGCCTAATTCTTTGCAATATGCATGCTCATGTGGGGTGAGCATATAGCAGCTATTGTGTTTTTATTTACACCCTGTTGTCCTTTCCTCTTATACTTATTGTCAGAAGACCTCTTCCCTTGCCCTATTGATGGTGAAGCTATATGTTTTATAAATTGCGAATAGTTATCAGGCTTTTATTTATTCTCATCAGCAGCATTAGAGGCATTCCTTGCACAAGTGTATATGTATTTTTTAGTCTAGCATCCGATCACATTCATTTGTATATATATTTTTTTGTATTGCTGAGGACCGAACACAATGTGTGTTGTACAGAACACACATTACTCTATTGAGGCCAGGGTTGTCCTGTACAAGGGCAACATCCTTTGCTCATTTATCAATGCACATGTTTCTTAATACAACAAGTCTCCCTAATTTCATTATTCCATTTTTGATCTTCTTGTGTCCCTATTCAGAGAACAGAGACTTCTAAGCCTTTACTTTGGCCAAACATTGTCTGTATTTGTGCTCCATCATGACTCCCCTTTTTCATTCTACTGCCCACATAATCCCATTAAGTATCTCTTCCCATACCTGCAGAAGAATTACAGAAAATGCACCCATTCTATTGATTTGCCTCTCAAAAGATTTGTAATTTTGCCATCTGTAGGCAAGCCTTCCCTACAACAATATGTTTTGTGTCCGGCTCGACTGACTTCATTAGTGAAAAGGTCCCTTTTTGACCATTCATGGCTTTTTTTTCTTCCCTTTCTTTGGCCGGTTGATGAGGTTGTCCTAATCAGATTAACTCAACTCAGACACAGCAGTTCCAGTTAATTCTCTCCTTAAAAAAGAGAAGGCTTCAGACTCTCCAAACTTTTTGTATGTTTTTCAGCATAGCTGAAATCTATTGTAAGTCACATGGAATGAGGCCATTGAGGGTCCCACACTACCAGATGATAGTGGGGACTTAGAATGGGTCACTAAGCCAAAATACTTCAGGGAGAAAGCACTTTAATGTTGTGCACTGACGCATTGGCTCCTTTTTGGAAGGTTCAGAGAAACAGAATTGAGCTTTTGAATAGCTGGAACATTTAATTTAGTTGGAAAGATAAATATTCTTCAAAGTGAATGTTGTTTACAACCTTAATGAAATAAGCGCCTTCTTCCGATGTTTTCTGCAATGGGAAAGTAGGTGTTTAAAGGGAAATGTCCTCCATTCTTTATTTTAGAAAGAAGTCTTTCTGCATGTGCCAATTTGACTATGTGTGTTTACTTACACCCATTCATGCCATCTTGTAGAAATGTATGTAGGCAACTTGGTTGTCTATTTAATACAATGCCCTTCATTCTTTCTAGTAATATATACTTTTTTTTACGTATTACTATATATGCATTTTCAATAACTTCATACTCTGTAAACTTGTTACAAAACTTAAGAATACAAAACCGCCTCTGTATCCGCAATTGTCCAGACGCAATACTCTGAAAACACTTGTGAAAAAAAATTCAGCTAAAGGGATTATCCACAAAATGTTTAGTTGTAAAAAAAAAAATCACGACCAGGCTGCCTTTTTAAACAAACAAACAAACAAAAAAAAAACTTTTATTACCCCCCTCGGCCCCCCTGTAGCCTCCAGTATTGCTGCTCCCAGTCTCCACCACATTCTACTTCCTGGTGTTAGGGCCCGATATGTGCCTCAGGTGGGACACTATTTTGGCAAGTGACTGGCAGAGCAGGAATATGTAACACCGATCCCAGCACCCGAACTTCACTTCCTGTTGCTGGGGCCCAATACGACAAATTGTCACTCAGCAAATCACAGCGGTGTCCCATCAGGAAGTAGAATGTGGTAAAGACTGGGAGCAGCAATATCAGAGGCTACTGGGGGACAGAGCGAGGTAAGTTTATTTATTTATTTATTTTTTAAAGCAGCCTTTCCATGTTAAAAAGAAAGAAAAAAATCATTTTTGTTGGACAACCTCTTAAAGTTGTGATGAACTCCATCAACTTTATCAAGGGTATTCTTTATCACTTAAGAAAATAATTGTATGTTCATTACCATATTCAGCAGCTTTTAGATGTACGTCAGTCTCTCCCTCCACGTACATACATATGACGTAACCACATTAAAGAATTCCTATTCTTTAAAAAAAAAAAAAAAACTTTAACATGCCATAGAGATATGTCAAATGTTTTGACTGGTTTGGGTTTAAATGCTGAGACCTCCACTGATCTCTAGAATGAGCATGGAGAAGTGCTGAGCCATTTCTCATCCTGCCATATTCTCTTTGCGTGCATATAAATGGCTACATGCCTGCAACCTGTTATATATCTCCATAGTAACCTGTTATGTATCTCCAACCTCCATAGCAATTTAATACTTGACCATTATAGTCTCATCCAATCGCAGTCAGCCACCAATAGTCAGCCACCAATTGTGCAAGTTCTCCCTCTTAAAAAGATGAGAGAGGCCTATAATTTTCATCATAGGTATAGATCAACTATGAGAAAAATAATGAGAAAAAAAATCCATAAAATCACATTGTCTGATTTTTTAAAGAATTTATTTTCAAATTATGGTGGAAAATAAGAATTTGGTCAATAACAAAAGTTCATCTCAATACTTTGTTATATATCCTTTGTTGGCAATGACAGAGGTCAAACATTTTTTTGTAAGACTTCACAAGGTTTTCACACATTGTTGCTGGAATTTTGGCCCATTCCTCCATGCAGATCTCCTCTAGAGCAGTGATGTTTTGATGCTGTCGCTGGGCAACATGGACTTTCATCTCCCTCCAAAGGTTTTTCATGGGGTTGAGATCTGGAGACTGGCTAGGCAACTTCAGGACCTTGAAATGCTTCTTACGAAGCCACTCCTTTGTTGCCCGGGCGGTGTGTTTGGGATCATTGTCATGCTGAAAGACCCAGCCACGTTTCATCTTCAATGCCCTTGCTGATGGAAGGAGGTTTTCACTCAAAATTTCACGATACAAGGCCCCATACATTCTTTCCTTTAAACCGATCAGTCATCTTGGTCCCTTTGCAGAATAACAGCTCCAAAGCATGATGTTTCCACCCCTATGCTTCACAGTAGGTACGGTGTTTTTTGGATGCAACTCAGCATTCTTTCTTCTCCAAACACAACGAGTTAAATTTTTACCAAAAAGTTATTTTTTGGTTTCATCTGACCATATGACATTCTCCCAATCCTCTTCTGGATCATCCAAATGCTCTCTAGCAAACTTCAGACAGGCCCAGACATGTACTGGCTAAATCAGGGGGACACGTCTGGCATTGCATGATTTGAGTCCCTGGCGGCGTAGTGTGTTACTGATGGTAGCCTTTGTTGCTTTGGTCCCAGCTCTCTGCAGGTCATTCACAAGGCTACCCCATGTGGTTCTGGGATTTTTGCTCACCATTCTTGTGATCATTTTGACACCACGGGGTGAGATCTTGTGTGGAGCCCCAGATCGAGGGAGATTATCAGTGGTCTTGTATGTCTTCCATTTTCTAATAATTGCTCCCACAGTTGAGTTCTTCACACCAAGCTTCTTGCCTATTGCAGATTCAGTCTTCCCAGCCTGGTGCAGGTCTACAATTTAGTTTCTGGTGTCCTTCGACAGCTCTTTGGTCTTGGCCCTAGTGGAGTTTGTAGTGTGACTGTTTGAGGTTGTGGACAGGTGTCTTTTATACTGATAACAAGTTCAAACAGGTGCCATTAATACAGGTGACGAGAGGAGGACAGAGGAGACTCCTAAAGATGAAGTTACAGGTCTGTGAGAGCCAGATATCTTGCTTGTTTGTAGGTGACCAAATACTTATTTTCCACCATAATTTGCAAATAAATGCTTTAACAATCAGACAATGTGATTTTATGAATTTTTTTTTCTCATCATGTCTCTCATAGTTGAGGTATACCTATGATGAAAATTACAGGTCTCTCTCATCTTTTTAAGTTGGAGAACTTGCACAATTGGTGGCTGACTAAATACTTTTTGCCCCATTGTAACTTTATTGCCAGTAATATTAGTCTATATGGGGGAAGGTCAATAAAATTGCATATATTCAGTGACACAGAACAGTATATCAATATTACTTTAATATAATAAACCTCTCCAAAGACCACCACTTTGAGAAGACCCCCCCCCCTTTATGCAGACCAGATTTTCCGTAACCAATATATTATGCATACTTGCCATCTTCTTTTAGACCACCTCTCTAAAAGACCACTTGTCAATGCAGTTTTGGGTGTTCATTAACAGATTTTACTGTAATAATTGGATATGGATAATTACTGTATTAATTGGATATGGATAATAAGGGGGGGGGGGGGGGGGGGTCAAAGTGCTGGGATCCCCAAAGGTTCATGGCAGCCATGTTTTTTTGGTCATTCCTTCATAGTGAATTTATTGAGCATTCTTCATTGTTTCTGTATGCATTATGTATATATTATATGAATATTGATGAAGAGTTATTGGACAAGCTGGAATAACCTCTTCAACAGGAACAGAGAAAAATTGCTATCTCTGAACTATCCCTGTACTATACCAGGACTTTGGGGCCTTAATTATCAGAGCCCCAAATACATCTCATATACCGTTTTTGTTTTTAGGATACTTTACTGGTATCTTAAAGGGGTGTTCTAAACTCAAAATGATTCTATATCCACAAGAGATAGGATAACAGGTTATTTGGCAGGTTTACTGCTGGGACCCCAACACAACCAGTGCTTACCGTATATACTCGAGTATAAGCCGACCCGAGTATAAGCCGAGACCCCTAATTTCAACCCAAAATCCCAGGAAAAGTTATTGACTCGAGTATAAGCCTAGGGTGGGAAATACCTCATCCCCCCCTGTCATCATCCAGACCCGTCATTAACATCCTCATCATCATCCCCTTGTCATCATCCCACACATCCCCCCTTCATCATCCCCTTATCATCCCACACATCCCCCCCTTCATCATCCCCTTGTCATCATCCCACACATCCCCCCTTCATCATCCCCTTATCATCCCACACATCCCCCCTTCATCATCCCCTTATCATCCCACACATCCCCCCTTCATCATCCCCTTGTAATCATCCCACACCCCCCCTTCATCATCCCCTTGTCATCATCCCCACCCCCCTTCATCATCCTCTTCTCATCATTCGCCCTCAGTGGTCTTCAACCTGCGGACCTCCAGAGGTTTCAAAACTACAACTCCCAGCAAGCCCGGGCAGCCATCGGCTGTCCGGACTTGCTGGGAGTTGTAGTTTTGAAACCTCCGGAGGTCCGCAGGTTGAAGACCACTGCGGCCTTCAACATCATCCAGCCCCCTCTCACCCCCTTTAGTTCTGAGTACTCACCTCCGCTCGGCGCTGGTCCGGTCCTGCAGGGCTGTCCGGTGAGGAGGTGGTCCGGTGGGATAGTGGTTCCGGGCTGCTATCTTCACCGGGGGCGCCTCTTCTCCGCGCTTCCGGCCCGGAATAGAGCCGTTGCCTTGACAACGACGCATCTGCGTCGTTGTCAAGGCAACGTGACTATTCTGAGGCCGGGCCCGAAGCGCTTAGAAGAGGCCTCCCCGGTGAAGATAGCAGCCCGGAACCACTATCCCACCGGACGACCTCCTCACCGGACAGCCCTGCAGGACCGGACCAGCGCCGAGCGGAGGTGAGTACTCAGAACTAAAGGGGGTGAGAGGGGGCTGGATGATGTTGAAGGCCGCAGTGGTCTTCAACCTGCGGACCTCCGGAGGTTTCAAAACTACAACTCCCAGCAAGCCCGGACAGCCGATGGCTGCCCTGGCTTGCTGGGAGTTGTAGTTTTGAAACCTCTGGAAGTCCGCAGGTTGAAGACCACTGCGGGTGGGGGAGTTCACTCGAGTATAAGCCGAGGGGGGTGTTTTCAGCACGAAAAATCGTGCTGAAAAACTCGGCTTTTTCTATGGGATTGGTTTTCTATGGGATTTCTGAACATTGCTGAGCTCAGCACTCCTTTTTCCTCAAATTAATAAAGTGCACCGAGTGAGCACCAAATGTGCATGGCTAGCATTCAACTTTTGTTTTTTTGGGACCTCTGAACATTGCCAATCTGACCACACCATTTTCCTCCATGCCCTTGATTGGTGAGTGTCCCAGCAGTTGGATCAGCTTGTCATTTCCTATTCTGTGGATAAGGAATAACCCTTTAAAAGGGCATCTCAGTGCCCAATAACTTATCTCAGGGGATCAGACCATTGGTACCCCAACAGTGCCAGAGATAGCAAAGTACATCACTTGACTATCTCTGATGACTTTATACAGAATGAATGGAGTGACATTTGGGAAACCTTGGGGGTTCCAATGGTTGTACCCCCACAATCGGACACTTTTTCACATTCCTATGGTTAGGAGATAAGTTATTGGGAGCTTGAATACTCCTATAACTCTTAAAAGATTAACAGCAGAAAACTAAAAGCCCCTGCAGTAGAAGAGAGAGAAAAAATACTGGTGTAAGAGCACTAATAATGAATTCTAAAAAACTTAGTAGAATAATAGAATTTTTCTCGAAACCAGACTAAAACTTATCAAATTGAGTTTACAAATTTGAACCCGTATATGGATAAAAACCGTAAAAAAAATGTCCGGTTGCATCCGTTTTTTAAGAAAAAAATGTATACCTTTTTAACTTTTTACTCCATTATGACTAAAGTTTCACTTGTATGATTAAATTCCCCCCCCCCCCCCAAAAAAAAAACTGTGCAAAGTCAAAAACCGTATGGTGCAAACTGGATTGAACCGCACGCACATACCTTTCCCATTGACTCCCGTGTTAAAAAAAGCATATATGGTTTCAATACGGTTTCTCACCCGGGCCAAAAACCGTGGTAGACTACGGTTCTGGGTACGAGAAAAAAAATGGACAAAACTGTACATGATGCAAAACGGATGCATCTTTTAGCATACAGTTTTCAATGGAGAGTCAATGTATACGGTTTTCAATACGGTTCCATACAGTTTTCAAATTAAAAACGTATACGGGAACTGTATTGCAAAAACGTGGTGTGAATGCAGCCTAAAACTAGCTGAGGAGTTGGGGTGTATAAATTAAAGGTACAGTTTCCCGCCAGGTGCCCTGAAGCTAATGTAATTGTAAAATCTATCCCATTCAGGCATTGACTCTGTATTCCCTGGGCACTGACCCCTAACCCCATGCTCTCTCTTAAATAGTAAATATTTTCTTTTTTTTTCCCTCTAAAAGAGTGACCCTTTTTAAGGTCTCTTTCATTTTCACAAGCAAGACATTGTATGATTTTTCCCAAAAAAAGCACCCAGCTTACCCCAGGGGTGCTCAGAGCAACTACAATAGGCAATGCTAAACAGAAGGCAGGAAACTGACACAAAGCTCCTCAATGGAAGACTCACATGCATTGTATGGAGGAATTGTATTTATGAATAGACACATCGATCACGTATAGGCTTCATAGATAAAAACAGATGAATTGATGCTGCTTTTAGTATAAGTGATCCAGTGAATGTGCACACATCGCATAATAGGAGAGATCACAGTTTTGCTCAAGAGCACACTTCAAGGTACATTGTATGTGAAGTACATTGTATATGATGTGCACTGATACCTAACCATAAACTGTGTGGTCATACTTCGTATCCTGTATCAGAAAAGGGATAAAGGTTTTTGGTCACAAATTTAAAAAAAATAATGAATGTCGTAGACGGTTCTCCTTCTATAAGCTAGTACCAGGTCTCTTTGGCTCTTCTTCTGCACAGTGACACTGCCATCCACCTGTAGATCTCACAAATCAGTGTTTTTCAAGCCATTTATCCCCTACTCCAATACGTGACTCCCAACACTATTCTGCACCTAACTGATATAGAAGACAAGGAAGCCGGCACTAACAAAACTAAGCCCCAAAGAGGAACGGAGAAATGCAGCAGACAGGAAACGGACCATCAACGGTGGTGCTCAGCCCAACAAACAACGATACTTGAGCAGGAAGACAATGAAAAAGAGGCGACACTCACCATGCAGGTAACTTCTTTTATTCACTCAACGGTGACATCAAACGGGTAGCAGGCGGGGGAGTGCAGGGGAGGAGGGGTGACCGGGACAAGTTGTTTCGTGCGCTATAGCGCACGAAACAACTGGTCCCGGTCACCCCTCCACCACAGCACTCCCCCGCCTGCTACCCGTTTGATGTCACCGTTGAGTGAATAAAAGAAGTTACCTGCATGTGAGTGTCGCCTCTTTTTCATTGTCTTCCTACTCAACTATACTGCACCTATTGCAGCACATCTTGTGGAATTTGTGAGCACCCCCAAATAGCATGTACTGTACCTCTTGGTTACATGCACAACAGATTGAGAACCTAGGCCTAAGTTGCAGATGATTCATTAAACTTGTATGCTAAATAGTGGTGGGAAGTTCACTATAGACAGATTTTTCAATAGGATTGAAAACTAATGTACCGTATTTTTCGCCGTATAAGACGCACTTTTTCTTCCCCAAAACTGGGGGGAAAAAGTCGGTGCGTCTTATACGGCGAATACACCCCTATCGCGGCGGTCCCTGCAGCCATCAACGGCCGGGACCCGCGGCTAATACAGGACATCACCGATCGCGGTGATGCCCTGTATTAACCCTTCAGACGCGGCGATCAAAGCTGACCGCCGCGTCTGAAGGGAAAGTGACACTAACCCGGCTGTTTGGTCGGGCTGTTCGGGACCGCCGCGATTTCACCGCGGCGGTCTCGAACAGCCCGGCTGAATAGCCGGGTTAGTGCTTACAGGACACCGGGAGGGACCTTACCTGCCTCCTCGGTGTCTTCTCCGTTCAGGGATCCCCTGTAAGGCCGGCGCTCTCCTTCCTCGTCATCACGTCGTCGCGTACGTGCGTCGGCGTGCGTAACGACGTGATGGCGGCGACGGAGAGCGAGGATACCCGGCCGGCAGCAGAGACGTTCCGGAGCGACGGGGACACGGCAACAGCGATGGAGCGACATCCAGGGCAGCGGTGACGGGTCCGGAGCGGCGGGGACACGTGAGTATTACCTCCTCCTGCAGTGGTCTTCAATCTGCGGACCTCCAGATGTTGCAAAACTACAACTCCCAGCATGCCCGGACAGCCAACGGCTGTCCGGGCATGCTGGGAGTTGTAGTTTTGCAACATCTGGAGGTCCGCAGGTTGAAGACCACTATTGGGTTAAAAATCTTTATTTTTTTAGATTTTGTCCCTAAAAATTGGGTGCGTCTTATACGCCGGTGCATCCTATAGGGCGAAAAATACGGTATATGATTGTATATCTTATACACTACCTGACTGACCTTTAGTCTTTGGATCAGACCATTTTATAAGGCACTGGATGACCAGCTTTACATAGATTTCATTCCAATCTAAAACAAGGTTACAAGTCTTTATGTGAAAAGGTGTTTTGCACAGATATAGATATATATTCAATACTCACTCTATGCCCAATTTTCCCTAACACCTGCCTTGCATTCTATTCTATAGAAAGTATGGAGTAGGGTTTGTGGAAGGAAAAATCCCAGTCCAGTTTTTTATTGAAGAAACACACAGACATGTCAAAAACTTATATTGGTTAGGATCTCAGTGCTGAGACCCCATCTGATCAATATTTACAGCCGCTCAGTCTGACTGATTGCAGTAGATTCCATAGAATATAATGGAGCTTGTTCAGTTGAACTGAGCACTACCATGACTATATCTAAGACCCTGACTAATCAAAACGTTTGGCATGTCTATTTAACTGGTCAAAAGTTTATTTAAATGACAGTAAGACTTCAAAATGGTTCAACAGTTTTGTTTGTCAGAAGGTCCCCCTGATAAAAGTCAATCACAGGGTTTTCTTTCCCTCTACTGTAATCTCTGGGGGGAACTTGGTAACAAATTTTTATGTCCACCAACACAAGGAAAATGAATTATTACAGTTATCATTGAAATCGATAGACTGTCTATGAAATTCGCTGACATGCAAGGGCCTCCAGAGGCAAAAGATTTTATATATAGTGAGATGTAGCACCATACCATACAATGTGCAGAAAAAAAGAGAAAAAATTGGAGCACTCACCTGTTTGACTTGTTTGAAGTGGTTTATTTCAGTAGATTCTGATCCAACATCCTGACACCCCTAGACCAAACAGAGCTGGAGCGGCACCGTTGACCTGAAGAAACGCCCGTCAGCGTGAAACTGTGCGGTCGTCCAGGTGAATAGCTCCTGCCGCTCCAGCTCTGTTTGGTCTAGTGGTGTCGGGATGTTGGATCAGAATCTACTGAAATAAACCACTTCAAGCAAGTCAAACAGGTGTGTGCTCCAATGTTTTCTCTTTTTTCTGCACATTTGAAGATTACTGCAATTGCTATATGCGAGCACCACGCTGTACCCTGCTTCACGTTTCATCCCACCTCCACCGCCATATATACACCTGTAAGTGTACACCTATACACTTACCTTCCTTGCCTGCAGTGCCCAGCCACTTCTTCTGTCTAGTTGTCCATACCATACAATGTCTATACAGTACAGCTGTATTTACTCTGCAAAGAGTCCCATAGTTATTATTTCTAATACATAGGGGTCTACCTAATCACATTCCTAGTCAATGTATGTGCTATATATAGAGAAATGATTATACCTAAGCCCAATCAAACATGTTACCACTATTTCAGCAGCATTTAGCCACATACTGGCTTAGAACAATAGTCACCAAATCTACTTGAACATGACAATACTGTAGTCACCAGTGAGCTGCCATATTTGTCAACAAACCTAGGAATGAAGCACTGGGCCAAGAAAGTTGCTCTATGTAAGACCCTTTGGAAAAATTTATTTAGACCGATCATGATAAATGTTGGCAAGTTGGAGCATTCCTTATGGACTAACTAGAGATATACCTAAAGTTTAGACAACTGGGCCTTGAAACAACCAATATAGACTACATTAGAAGCTCATGGTAGGAGTCATTGGTCTTTTTTTACCAATATCTAATGCACTTGGATGTAAACATTTAGAATGAAGAACTCAAGATGTTGCCAAGTAGATAGATCAATGGCTCAAGTAAGTAAAGGTTTTATATGGCGTGTCTTTTTACTTGGTCCCTTTCTGTAGCTTCCAGTTGTTAATTAGCTAACTTAGCTTACAGGTGTCTGCTATGCCTGCCAGATGTAGTATATATATATATATATATATATATATATATATATACACATATACCCCCTAAATGGACACATGAACATAAGTGCAGTTGTGTTAATCTCATTTTACCAGTGCCAAACCTGCAGTCTATGTATCTAGTAAAACAAAATGTCTTCTTTGGTCCTTTTAAGTTTTCTGGAAATGCCTTGCAGGGCCAGTGGCCTATGTCCTATCTTTTACCTGTATCAGTTTTATAGTCTCAGGCTATTTCATGTCTGTGCGGACAGTTTTATAAAGTTGCAGACTTTCTGGAATCAGTGTTTTTGATAGGCATCAGCCAGTTCTTGTTGTGAGACGCATCCCAGGTCATAGACAGTATAGGCTGAGAACAGATAGGCCCTTTAGCATAACCCAGATGAGGTGATGTGTGGTCTCCTGCCAGAAGCTATATTGGGCACATGCAGCAACTTTGTTTCCTAATAAACATTGTGCCAGTTATGCTGATAGAATGTATATTACAATTGTGTTTTGCATCCAAGTGGAGAGGACTTGAGGCCATTGGAGGCCTAGCACTTAAAGGCCATCACAGCGCCCTCTCATCTTCAAGAACGAATGACAAAAAGAGTAATTTTTCCTCTCCCAAAACTGTTTATTGCAACAGCACAGGTCACCATTCATCTCATTAGAATTGTATACACTTGTGTTGATGGTTATTAACTCCATGGCCTTGATGGTCCTTCTTGGTTGTGTTGACTTGAGTTGGGATGTGTTTACACCTGTCTGGTCAACTTGTCTGATCTGAGGGGGGTTTATGTAAAAAGAATGGGACATTCTGTCTTCTCCTTGTCTGTTTGTTTATATTTCTTTTTAAAAGGCCTTCAGAAGACCCCTCCTTGCCTTCTAGCACTAGGAACGTCTTTCTTCTCTATCTCACCCATGTAAATGGTCTCAATGTCTATCAGATACACCTGCCACCGCTGGACAATGAGGCTTAAAACAGTCTACAACTGCTGTAGAAAGTGTCCAATAAAACATTTCTCAATTGACTTAAATACATTTTATATCAGCCAGAGCATGTTAGCCTCCAACGTCTTCACCCGCGCCATCATGGCATCATATGGCCATGTGTCAGCTTCTACTTTGTAGCCCATTGCTATTGAACCTAGAAGCCATTTTTGCTACAAGTGGTAGGTTAGACATTTTTAGACATAGAAGTCAAATCAATCTCCTGGGAGTACCTTATCTGACAGAAAATACTAAAAAAGTATAGGAAATTTTCATATAGAAATGGCTACCACTGTGCCTAAGGACCATCCTATTTAATTTAGCATTCAATTCAATAGTTCCTCCCTTCTGGACATCTCTAGGAATTAAAACCACACATTTTACCCATCATATCACTATGGGCATGGGATATTTGCAGCACCTAGAGTTACCCTTGCAAAAGAATTGTGATACAGTCTTAGATAGTCATAAGTGCTTTCACATTTTTGTGTTTGTAAGATCTTTAGCTGAGCTGGGGTAAATGGGAAATTGCAAATAAACTATTGGTGCACATAGTACTATATAGGTATATTTTCTTAAAAAACAAAACAAAAAAACAAAGTATACAAAGTATACTAAAAAAAGTCACAATTTCTACACAAGTGCAGTTACCCAATGTAACTGTTCAGAGAAGACAGTGACAGGGATGAGATAAGCATCACTGAATAGGCCTCAGCATCCCTCCTGTATCCTAAAGAATGCAGCTTCTTTGTGGCCCCAGGCAATGATACCACAGTGACAACCTGTCTACCTAGGCTGAATAACAGGTGCAGCCCTTACTGAGATGTGAGAAACAATGTGATGAGTTCCTACAGCCTTCCTCCCTGATCCTAAGGTGTCAAGGCTTAAAGGGGAACTCCGGTGGAAACAAGTAGAAAACAAATGTTTTCAAATCAACTGGTGCCTGAAAGTTAAACAGATTTGTAAATTACTTCTATAAAAAAAAAATCTTAATCCTTCCAGTACTTATTAGCTGCTGTATAAAACAGAAATTTGTGAATTTCCTTTCTCTCTGACAACAGTGCTCCCTGTTGACACCTCTGTCTGTGTCAGGAACTGTTCAAATTAGAATCCTATCCCCATAGAAAACCTCTCCTGATCTGGACAGTTCCTGACACGGACAGACTTGTCAGCAGAGAGCACTGTTGTCTACTGGAAAGAACTTCACAAGTTTCTCTGTAGTATATCTGTAGTATATCTGTAGTATACATTTTTATAGAAGTGACCACCAATTGAGCACCAGTTGATTTGAAAAAAAAAATTCCAACAGAGTTTCCCTTTAAAGGGGTACTCCTGCGCTAAGACATCTTATCTCCTATCCGCCGCTGGGGACCCCGTGATCATGCACGCAGCACCCCGTTAGAATAAGTCCTTGGAGCGTGTTCGCTCCGGGTCTGATTACTGGCGATCACGGGGACGCCCCTCAATGCAAACCTATGGGAAGGGGCGTGACAGCTGGATAGGGGATAAGATGTCTTAGTGCCGGAGTACCCCTTTAATGTTATGTTGCCAATCTCTCTTTTTTTTGTTTTTATTTTTTTGTCCACTGTTTTGTCTTAGATTTAGAATTACATGCCAATAAAAATAAAGTCTTCTCTTACTTATCATTTATATAACATTGCACTTATTATAGGTGTAGATCGATTCTGGTAGGTTTGGATAGAAGGTTCTTATGTACGTATGAAAGGAGATACTATGCAACAATATTCCCCAATACTATAGAGCAGCCAATGGCTTTCCGGGCATGCTGGAAGTTGTAGTTTTGCCACAGCTGGAGCCACACTGGTTGGGAAACACCGCTATAGGGGCTTGAGTAAACATTAAGTCCATTTCTTTGGTTCAGTGCCGATATTTCATTGTTTCAACTAGAACTTTGATGGGAGATGTTGTACTTTTCTAATTTTGAATGCTGTTCTGGGTGTGACCGGAGTTCACATACAATAAAGGGGACTGTTTAATACCACTTTAGGATATGCACAGAACAAGTAAAATGAAGCAACTTCAGAGCTACTTACATGAAGATATATACTTTAAAATTCTATACAATTAGGTTTAGGGGTTGTCTAGATTTAGAATAACTTGGCAGCTTTCTTCCCTAACCAAAACCAAATCAGTCCACAAATTGTGTGTGTGGTGGAACAGTACAGTCCAATTGACTTCAAGGGAGCTCTACTGCAATCTCAGACACAACCTATGGTGACATTTTTGGAAGAATACATTGTTTCTCTAAACCTGGATAACCAGGGCTTTAGCTAGTCACTAATTATACATCCACACCAGGATGACATATTAACACTGCTGTGATGTCTTCCTGCTCGGCTCCTCAGCGCAAGTTCAGGGGCGTCATTAACCCCTTAAGGATGTCGGGCGTATCCATACGCCCCCGTTTTAGAGTCCTTAAGGACTGAGGGCGTATGGGTACGCCCGTGGGAATTTCGGTCCCCGCCGCTAGCCGGTCGTGGACCGGACTGGGATGATTGCTGATATCTATCAGCAGGCATCCCATGCATATGCCCAGGTGGGTCCTGAGATGCCCCCATGTCGGCAATCACCACAAATCGCCGGTCTGAATTGACTCTTCGGCGATTCCGGGTCAAACGGGTCTCCGGTGACCCGGTGCCTGGAAAATAAGGGGGATCAGGGGTGTCCAAGATACCCCTGATCCCACTGAAGGGATAGGAGTGAGGTGGACAACCAATAGCAGATTGGGGGCGGGGGGGGGGGGTTAACGTTCTGTTCCCCCGCTCTGCCCACCTACTGTAGTCAGGACAGAGCAGGGGAACCGACAGTGGCCGGTGCCAAAGGTCACTTACCATCGGTGGCGACAGCGGGCTATGATCGGCGGGTGGCGATGACATGCAGCTGGCTCCCTGCTGCAGACTACGGAAGCTGGTGAGTTGCCTAGCATCATCTGGAGGACTACATTTTGAGACCACTATATAGTGGTCTCTAAACTCTAGCCCCCCAGATGTTGCAAAACTACAACTCCCAGCATGCCCAGACAGCTGTTTGCAGTTTGGGCATGCTGGGCCTTGTAGTTTTGCAACAGCTGGAGGGCTACAGTTTGGAGATCACTGTGCAGTGATCTCTAAACTGTGGTCCTCTAGATCTTACAAAACTACAACTCCCAGCATGCACGAACAGCAAAGGGCTGTCTCACCATGCTGGGAGTTGTATTTTTGCCACAGCAGGATGCACACTGGTTGGAAAATACTGAGTTAGGTAACAGAACCTAACTGAAGGTTTTCCAACCAGTGTGCCTCCAGCTGTTGCAAAAGTAGAACTTCCAGCATGCTGTCAGTGCATGCTGGGAGTCGTAGTTTTGCAACAGCTGGAGGTTTGCCCCCCCCCCATGTGAATGTACAGGGTACATTCACACGGCGGGTTTACAGTGAGTTTCCTGCTTCAAGTTTTCTGCCGCAGCTCAAACTCCTAGCGTGAAACTCACCGTAAACCCGCCCGTGTGAATGTACCCTAACACTACCCTACACTAACACAAAATAAAGGGTAAAACACTACATATACACCCCCTTAAACTATCCCCCTAATAAAAATGAAAAACGTATCGTGTGGCAGTGTTTCCAAAACGTAGCCTCCAGCTGTTGCAAAACAACAACTCCCAGTATTTCCAGACAGCCACTGACTATCAAGGCATGCTGGGAGTTTAGCAACAGCTGGAGGAACCCTGTTTTGGAATCACTGATGTAGAATACCCTTATGTCCACCACTATGCAATCCCTAATATAGTCCTCAAATGCGCATGGCGCTCTCTCACTTCTGAGCCCTGTCATATTTCAAGGAAACCATTTAGGGCCACATATGGGGTATTTCCTTACTCGGGAGCAATTGCGTTACAAATTTTGGGGGGCTTTTTCTCCTTTTACCCCTTATGAAAAGGAAAAGTTGGGGTCTACGCCAGCCTGTTACTGTAAAAAAAAAAAAAAAAAAATTGCACTAACATGCTGGTGTTGCCCCATACTTTTTATTTTCACAAGAGGTAAAAGGGAAAAAAGACCCCCAAAATTTGTAACGCAATTTCTCCTGAGTATGGAAAAACCCCATATGTGGGTGTAAAATGCTCTGCAGACGCACAAGAAGGCTCAGGAGTGAGAGTGCACTATGTACATTTGAGGCCTAAATGAATGATTTGCACAGGGGTGGCTGATTTTACAGCGGTTCTGACATAAACCCCAAGAGATAAATACCTACGTGTAACACCATTTTGGAAACTACACCCCTCAGGGAACGTAACAATGGGTAAAGTGAGTCTTAACACGCCACAGGTTATTGACAAATTTCCGTTAAAGTTGGATGGGAAAATGAAAAAAAAATAATTTTTTTACTAAAATGCTGGTGTTACCCTAAATTTTTCATTTTCACAAGGGAAAATAGGAAAAAAAATCCCCCCAAAATTTGTAACCCCATTTCTTCTGAGTAAGAACATACCCCATATGTGGATGTAAAGTGCTCTGTGGGTGAACTACAATGCTCAGAAGAGAAGGAGCGACATTGGACTTTTGGATAGAAAATTTGTCCAGAATTGAAGGCCACGTGTGTTTACAAAGCCCCCATAGGGCCAGAACAATGCCCCCCACATGTGACCCCATTTTGGAAACTACACCCTTCACGGAATGTAATAAGGGGTACAGTGAGCATTTGCGCCCCAAAGGTGTCTGACCGATTTTTGGAACAGTGGTCTGTGAAAATGAAAAATTTAATTTTTCATTTGCACAGCCCACTGTTCCAAAGATCTGTCAAATGCCAGTGGGGTGTAAATACTCACTGCACACCTTATTACATTCTGTGAAGGGGTAATTTATGGGGTATTTCTACCATGAAAGCCCCTCAAATCCACTTTAAAACTGAACTGGTCCCTGAAAAATTCCGATTTTGAAATTTTCGTGAAAAATTTGAAAATTGCTGCTGAAGTTTGAAGCCCTCTAATGTCTTCCAAAAGTAAAAACATGTCAACTTCATGATGCCAACATAAAGTAGACATATTGTATATGTGAATCAATATATAATTTATTTGGAATATCCATTTTCCTTACAAGCAGAGAGCTTCAAAGTTAGAAAAATGCAATCAGAATCAGAATAAACGGTAAAAGCATCCCAGAGTTATAAATGTATAAAGTGACAGGCAGCACAATGGGTGTGAAATTGTTGCTTTGGCCTTGTTTCTCTAGTACACAGGATGGGTAAGCGGTAAGATTTGCTTATGTGTAGATACTTTTCTACTTACTGTTTTATAATAAACTAGCTGAATACCCGGCGTATCCCGGTTTTTCCTTCCTAATCTTTGTTGGGGAGGAAAATAAACAAAGGAGGAAGCTTTTGACTTCATATCCCGTCTTCATATATTGTTGTCATATCCCAACCTCCTATCCCGTCCTCATATCCCGTCATCATATCTCAACCTCATATCCCGTCCTCATATTCCATCCTCATATCCCGACCTCCTATCCCGTCCTCCTATCCCGACCTCCTATCCCGACCTCCAATCCCGTCCTCCTATCTCGACCTCCTATCCCGACCTCCTATCCCGACCTCCTATCCCATCCTCCTATCCAGTCCTCCTATCCCGTCCTCCTATCCAGTCCATCTAACCCAACCTCCTATCCCGTCCTCCTATCACGACCTCATATCCCGACCTCATATCCCGTCATCATATCTCAACCTCATATCCCGTCCTCATATTCCATCCTCATATCCCGACCTCCTATCCCGTCCTCCTATCCCGACCTCCTATCCCGACCTCCAATCCCGTCCTCCTATCTCGACCTCCTATCCCGACCTCCTATCCCGACCTCCTATCCCATCCTCCTATCCAGTCCTCCTATCCCGTCCTCCTATCCAGTCCATCTAACCCAACCTCCTATCCCGTCCTCCTATCACGACCTCCTATCCCGACCTCCTATCCCGTCCTCCTAGCTCGACCTCCTATCTTGACCTCCTATCCTGACCTGCTATCCCGTCCTCCTATCCCATCCTCCTATCCAGTCCATCTATCCCGACCTCCTATCGTGTCCTCATATCCCGTCCTCCTATCTCGACCTCCTATCCCGGTCCTCCTATCCAATCCTCCTATCCCGTCCTCCTATCCCGTCCTCCTATCCCAACCTCCTATCCCGTCCTCCTATCCCGACCTCCTATGTCGATCTCCTATCACGACTTCCTATCCCGACCTCCTATCCCGACCTCCTATCCTGACCTCTAATGTTGACCTCCTATCCCGACCTGTAATATGTGTGCCAGGTATTGAAATATCTCCAGCCGTACAGAAGTTATGTGGGAACATACATTTCCCATTGATTTGCATGGGACTTTAAACAAAAACCCCGACCCTCACAAATGGGGGTAGTTAAGGGTTAAATTAACTATCCTATATTTTAAGTGGGTATATAAGTAACATGTGACCAAGTATTATCGAAATATCTCCAGCCGTTTGGAAGTTATGCAGTAACATATATTTCCCATTGACTTGTATAGGACTTTAAGCATAAACCCCGCCCCTGGCAAATAGGGGTGAGTAAGGGTTAAATCACCTATCCTATGTTTGTTGTTGACATATAAGTAACATGTGTGCCAAGTTTCATGTTATTATCTTTAGCCGTTTGGACGTGTTGCTGGAACATACACACATACATACATACATACACACACACACACATACATACATATATACATACATACATACATACATACATACATACATATATACACACATACATACATACATACACACACACACACACACACACACACACACACGTTGAGTTTTATATATATAGATGGGACCCCTCATCCTTTACAGGTTAAAGAAATAGTGTATTATGTCTCAGTGCATACCAGACATCCCTGGTGGTCAATACAGGTATAACAACTTAAAAATACTGGTAAGTTTTGATTTTAACGACACTGAAAGCATTTTTTTTTTTTGCATGTCCCTTAACATTTTTCCTTTAAATTTCATGTCATTTACATAACATGTTGACTAAAGTTTTAGGCAGCATTTAATTTGCTTTGTACAATGGGAACTGATAATACCATTGATATATGTGCTCTAATACCTACATTCTTAGTAGATATGAGAGATAAAATGAAAAAACATAAAACATAAAATCACATTGTCTGATTTTTAAAGCTTTATTTGCAATGTATGGTGGAAAATAAGTATTTGGTCACCTACAAACAAGCAATATTTCTGGCTCTCACAGACCTGTAACTTCTTCTTTAAGAGTCTCCTCTGTCCTCCACTCATTACCTGTATTAATGGCACCTGTTTGAACTTGTTATCAGTATAATAGACACCTGTCCACAACCTCAAACAGTCACACTCCAAACTCCACTATGGCCAAGACCAAAGAGCTGTTGAAGGACACCAGAAACAAAATTGGAGACCTGCACCAGGCTGGGATGATTGAATCTGCAATAGGCAAGCAGCTTGGTGTTAAGAAATCAACTGTGGGAGCAATTATTAGAAAATGGAAGACATACAAGACCACTGATAATCTCCCTTGATCTGGGGCTCCATGCAAGATCTCACCCTTTGGTGTCAAAATTATCACAAGAATGGAGAGCAAAAATCCCAGAACCACATGGGGGGACCTAGTGAATGACCTGCAGAGAGCTGGGACCAAAGTAACAAAAGCTACCGTCAGTAACACACTATGCCGCTAGGGACTCAAATCATGCAGTGCCAGACGTGTCCCCCTGCTTAAGCCAGTACATGTCCGGGGCCGTCTGAAGTTTGCTAGAGAGCATTTGGATGATCCAGAAGAGGATTGGGAAAATTTCATATGGTCAGATGAAACCAAAGAAGAACTTTTTGGTAAAAACTCAACTTGTCATGTTTGAAAGATGGAGAATGCTGAGTTGCATCCAAAGAACACCATACCTACTGTGAAGCATGGGGGTGGAAACTTCATGCTTTGGGGGTGTTTTTTCTGCTAAGGGACCAGGATGACTGATCCGTGTAAAGGATAGAACGAATGGGGCCATGTATCATGAGATTTTGAGTGAAAACCTTCTTCCATCAGCAAGGGCAGTGAAGATGAAACATGGCTGGGTATTTCAGCATGACAATAATCCCAAACACACCGCCCGGGCAATGAAGGAGTGGCTTTGTAAAAAGCATTTCAAGGTCCTGGAGTGTCCTAGTCAGTCTCCAGATATCAACCCCATAGAAAACTTTTGGAGGAAGTTGAAAGTCCGTGTTGCCCAGCGACAGCCCCAAAACATCACTGCTCTAGAGGAGATCTGCATGGAGGAATGGGCAAAAATACCAGCAACAGTGTGTGAGAACCTTGTGAAGACTTACAGAAAACGTTTGACCTCTGTCATTGCCAACAAAGGGTATATAACAAAGTATTGAGATGAACTATTGTTATTGACCAAATACTTATTTTCCACCATAATTTGCAAATAAATTCTTAAAAAATCTATGTGATTTGATGGATTTGTTTTTCTCATTCTGTCTCTCATAGTTGAGGTATACATATGATGAAATTACAGGCCTCTGTCATCTTTTTAAGTGGGAGAACTTGCACAATAGGTGGCTGACTAAATACTTTTTTTGCCCCACTGTAAGTTAAGGTGTACGCTATACATCTAGTTGAGGACAATAATACACAATGAAAATTTGCAGGGATAGGACCGCTCTGTAATGTGCCTTCTCCATAGACAGCAAAGCTCATCCTAGCAAAATCCACAGAAGCAGTGAACATGTTCATTGTTAATGCAGATGCAAAAATCAGTATTGTTTTTTACGTGAAATTTCCAAGCCGAGTATTTGCGAACAATCCCACCTGGAGATTCCACCGTGCGAACATAGATTAACTGTGAATGAATGTGGAATTTTAAATGTTGAATTCCATTGCAGCATCAGCACAGAACAAAATGAAGCATTACAGACTTTCCAAACATGCTGGATCCTCCAGAGTGAGAGAATCTCTTTTTAAACAACCATAGAAAAAAATCCCCAAGATGAGTTAGGGTTAAATTCATACAAAACTACTTATAACCCTCTACATTGTTTCCCTCCTGAGGACGTTACTGTTGTAACAAAACATGTAGAGGGGGCATTGTTAGGTTTTACCAGCAGTCCTGATAGTGTGTCATTAGACTTACCATGGTGTCTGCAGGCCACTGGAGATCGTTAATACATGTGAACACATTGATGACATATATAAAATTAAAGTCACACCAAGGACTGTGTTTTTAAAAGTAAATCCCCATTATTTACTTCACTATATGGTATTAATCAGCTGAATAAAGGCTAAGTTTTAGGGGTGGGAATAAAATAAGGGTATTAATGACCAGGGGGTCTCCCCTTGGTTATAAGTAGAATCTCTTTTTAGGCACTGTCTTAATGTATAAAGGGGGATTGGGAGAAACAGCTGTCGAGCAGCCCTTTATGTAGCTTTGATGAGTATAATGCATCCAAGGAAAATTAGGTCATCTACAAAACTTTGGACATAAGGACAGAAGTATCTGCCAATATATAACCCCTTTACATTTTTTATGGAAATGTAAAATAAGTTTACATACATGACAATACCAACAATATTTCTTTGCCAGCCACTACCTCTACTCCATTTGTTAGAGGACAGTACTCATCTTTTTATGGCACTATCATAGACAATGGATGGAGCGAGCTGTGTTTGAGTCTGTGCACTACTGCAATGCTGCCAGGGGCGTAACTATAGGGGGTGCAGAGGTAGCATTCACATTGGGGACCTGGTGCCTAAGGGGACCCCAAGACACATCTGCCCTATAAGAGACCAGTATTATAAATGGAACAAGAGGCCCTGTTGCAGATTTTGCCTCAAGGCCCAGAAGCTACAAGTAACGCCTCTGACTGATGCTCCATTGTCATGCCTGTTCTCAAGATCATGGTGGGTTTTAGCGAGTAAACCCCCTGGGGGAGATTTATAAATATGGGGGAGATTAATCAAAACCAGTGCAGAGGAAAATAATGCCCAGTTGTCCATAGCAACCAATGAGATCACTTCTTTAATTTCTAACAAGGCCTCTGCAAAATAAAAGAAGCAATCTGGTTTTGATAAATCTCTCCCTATGTGTCTGTGTGCAGCCACTTCACAGACTTTTTTTTTCTGTGTTTTTGGCTTTTGTGCGCCAAATTTGTCAAAACAACGCAAGACTTTGATACATTTTGCACAAATGAAAAATCACCTCAGAACTTGCTGTACGATGTCATTTTTATAAGCCATGGCAGAGGTGGTAAGGTGGTATATATTTATTTATTTTGAACATTTGAGCAATATTTTACACCTTTTTAATGAAGACGCAGTTAATTAATCTCATCCACTGCAAAGTCAAAAATAAAGCACTGCAGTTTACAGTCACTTTTTCCAACGTTGTATATTTTGAAATTGCGCATAATTTTTTGCACAAAAACTAACTGGGCCAAATTTCAGCCAATAAAATGTCAGACAATGATAAATCTCCCCCCCCCCCCCCCCCCCCCCCCGCTGTATATACATATCCCCTATCCTGTGCTTAGTAGATAAGTGTCTATAGTAGAACCCTTTAATTTTAGCAGTCCCCAACGTGTCATGTTTTCAAAGTTTTCCTTTAAAAAACCCATAATGATATAAGTATATCCGGCTCACTTGGCAACCTGTGTCAGCATTGACTGACATGGGACAGCCTTTGGAGGACTTGTAATATAAAAGGGGTACTCCACTGGAAAACATTTTCTTTTAAAGCAACTGGTGCCAGAAAGTTAAACAGATTTGTAAATGACTTCTATTAAAAAAATCTTAATCCTTCCATTACTTATCAGATGCTGTATACTACAGTGGAAGTTCTTTCTTTATGAACTTCCTTTGTGTCTGACCACAGTGCTCTCTGCTGACACCTCTGTCCATTTTAGGAACTGCCCAGAGCAAGAGAGGTTTGCTAAGGGGGTTTGCTCCTGCTCTGGACAGTTCCTAAAATGGACAGAGGTGTCAGCAGAGAGCACTGTGGTCAGGCAGAAAGTAAGTTCAAAGAGAAAAGAACTTCCCCTGCAGTATACACCAGCTGATAAGTACTGTAAGAATCAAGATTTTTTTAATAGAAGTCATTTACAATTCTCTAATTCAACAGAAAGGGTAACCTGGTGCTGCGTTTCAATCGTGAGTATTTTTCAGCGCGGTCCCGGTGTCAGTGTGGTGTAGGTTCAGCTAATATGCGGTGGTGTTCACGCTATATAAGTGACAGACACTGCATGTATACACTTAGAGAGGAGAAGCACAGAAACGCGGATCACTCACCACTACTGCAAAAATCTGTGTTTCTTTATATCATGCACATCGGCTCAGATTGTATATAGCAAACGGATGTTACGGCAGGGCAGTAGGTGCAGGGAGCACCGTCCAGAGTGACGGTGCTGTTTCACACGTTTCTTTGCTTCTCCTCTCTAAGTGTAAATTACAAATCTGTTTAACTTTCTGGCACCACTTGATTTAAAAAAATTATGTTTTCCTATGGAGTACCCCTTTAAAAACAAAACATGTAGTTTTGTAGTCCCTATAAAAATTCCATTACAGGAAAAACATCTACCTGATATAGCTTTTGGTCAAAAATGACATCTCCTTTTTGATATTACAAGTTAAACTCTATATAGTTTCTATATAGATAAGTCACTATGGCTTTCTGCTTGACCTGTGTAGTAAGTACAGCAGTAATTTGATGTTGCAAGTCTTTCCTTCACAGCCACAGCACCACCTGTAGGCGAGACACAGGTACTGTAGTACAGATTCTCAGGTTTTATGTTAAAGCAGTCTTTTCCAAACAGTGTAACTCCAGCTGTTGCAAAACTACAACTCCTAACATGCTGGGAGTTGTAGTTATGCAACAGTTGGAGGCAAACTGTTTGGAAACCACTGCCATAAAGGGAATCTTTAAACAGACATACTCCCTGTATGATGCTCCTAGAATTAAAGAATACCTCTCATGATCTTGTTAAATTTTATAATCCTCCCAGTTCACTGCCCCATCATGATAAACCACCCCCTGCCTTTATTTTCATAATTTTTAGTTTCCTACCTTGATATTGCTCTGTATTTTCTGCTCAGTCAGATTCACAGACTGGGAAGGGGTGTTCCCCAGCAGGTGTGACATCATCTGAAGCAATGCAGGGGAGAACTTCCTCCCTCACTCTGCTACACACAGCCTAGAGCAGTTCAGTGTGAGATGAGCTATGATTGGCTAAGGCTGCACCCCCCCCCCCCCCCCCCTTAGCACTCCAGACTACATTTACTGATTTTGGACTTCTGCCAGGCCAGCAGGAGTCCACAGTCTGTGTAAGAGATGGGGGGGAAATGTGCTCTGGACAAGTAGGGAGACACCTAGGGGCAGTTTTTTTTTAAACACAAATAAAACATAGAACACTTAAATTTTATTTTTTTTAAACAAAGTACATTAGAAAGATTTTTTTATTTACCATAAGGAGTGCAATAGCTAAAATTATTTTTACTGAGAGTGCTAATTTAAGGTACCAGTAAAAAGTATACATCATATGCTTATTATAAAACAGTCATAGGACGCCCACCCCCTCTCACCTTGGAAAGGTGTACTTCCAAAATGTGCAAATGGCGGAAGTAACAGGTAAGACCTTTTCTGCTCCCTGGACAACTCCTTTAAGAAAAAAATGAGCAAAATATTTAGAACCTAAAAACACCAAAATGTTAAAAGGTTTTTTGTACTTGGCACAGTGGCATGGCAGAGGCGCAGCAGCACGGCAGGAGCTGAGCTCGCATGGTCCTGGCTGCTATGAGCAGCCAGGACCGGTGGCTAATGCCGTATATTACCGATCGCCAGCATGAATCCTTTAGACGCCACAATCAAAGTTGCCGAAATCTGTTCCCGGCTGCTCTGCAGAGCTGAAATTGTGACGTCCCGATCAGCTGTAAGAACGGAAGGAAGTCTCTTACCTCCTTCCCTGCCATCCAATCGGTGCTCCTATGCTGCAGGCAACCATTGTAGGCTGTAGCAATCGAGCACCAATAACACTGATCGATGCTCTCCTATGGAGCAGCATTGATCAGTGTATGCAATCTGAAGATTGCATGTAATAGTCTCTTATGGGGACTGAAAAATCTTAAATAAAGTGTTAAAAAAAAGTTAATAAATATGCATTAACCCCTTCCCTAATAAAAGATTGAATCACCCCCCTTTTCCCATTTTTTAAAACCAAATTATGCAAACAAAAATAAATACAAACATTTGTGGTATCGCCATGTGCTTAAATGTCCGAACTATAAAAATATAATGTTAATTTAACTGCACAGTCAATGGCATAAATGTAAAAAAAAACTACCAAAGTCAAGAATTGCGTATTTTTGGTCGCTTCTTGTACTAGAAAGCCCTTACTAGAAAGCCCTTATATGGGTAAGTGGAAAATTGAAAGAGTTATGGCTTTTAGACGACAAAGAAAAAAAGTGCAAAAAAACAGAAACAAACAAAAAACATGTCCTTAAGGGGTTAAACCTCTATAAAGCACATTGGGAAAGATTTATCAAAACCTGTGCAAAGGAAAAGTTGCCCAGTTGCTCATAGCAACCAATCAGATCGCTTCCTTCATTTTGCAGAGGCCATGTTAAAAATGAAAGAAGCGAGCTGATTGGTTGCTATGGGCAACTGGGCAACTTTTCCTCTGGACAGGTTTTGATAAATCTCTCCCATTGGGTGGGAAATTATCAATGTGTGTGCTGTGTGGATGCTTTTTGGCAATGTTTTTAGTTGCAGTAAATTTAATGTACTTGCCCCAAATTTATCAAACAGGCGCACTATATATGATTGATAAATTTGGAGCAGCCCACAAAACACCTGGGGAAATGACTTAAATGACTACTTTATTAACCCCTAAAAGGGGTACTCCGCCAGAAAACATCTTATCCCCAATCCAAAGGGACCCCCCCCCCCCCCCCGTTCCTGACGTCACACCTTGCCCCTTCCATATATGTCTATGGGGGGGGGGGTGACAGCTATTATGTAACCATCACGCCTCCTCCCATAGACATGAATGGAGGGGGCGTGGCAGTCAGTAGTCGACAGTCATCCGGCACCGAGTTCGCTTTGTGCACCAGATGACTGGGGTGCCGCAGCTACGATAGCGGGGGTCCCCAGCGGCGGGACCCCCACGATTAGACATCTTATCCCCTATCCTTTGTCTAGGGGCTAAGATGTCTTCCGGCGGAGTACCCCTTTAAGGATACAGTCCATTTTGGCCTTAAGGACACAGACAATTGCCATTTTTTTTCCTCCTCGCCTTCTAAAAGGTATAATTTGTAAAGTTTGTAAGTGTAGTCCTTGGGTGGTGTAGCTTTGTGCAACAATTTTGCCTCTTGCACAATTTATTTTTAAAACTTTGCACTGGATGTCCCCTGCATCCACCCCAAAAAAAAAAGATTACCACAAATAGACACAAACTGTGAAAGTGTGGATGTCGAAAAGTCACAAATCAAAAACATCTAAAACGCAACCTGCAACAAATATGCGACTTTTCCCAAAAATGTCAAGCTGTACGTTGTATCTGCCCTACCTGCCAGCCCATATAAACCTCTACACACGTAGATAGGAATGCACAAAATTGCTCTTTCGTATACCATCAACTTAAGTTGTAGTTACACTTTTCTTTTACACACAATTGCGGTATAATTTGGTGTGCTTAGAAGGGATTGTCACGTTATACGATACCTGCCCACCTGCCGGAGGATTAGCTGGTAACAACATGTACAAGGGACCCAGCACACTGGCAAATTGTCACAGATCAACTTCATTTGTTAAATTGTTAATTGCCAAGATATGAAGGTAAAACCCTGAGCCCCTCATTTGCAGCAAGTGAAGCGTCACCTATTATAGAGCCCAGCTTACTACTCCACCATCTGTTGTGTGGATACCTGGAAGCGGGGGAGGGGGCTACAAAGAGCCGATAATCCTTTCAAACTACTGCAAAGTTTCAGAAACTTCTATCAATTAAATCCACTATTCTTACTAAGTGACACTCCGTCATAGAGATGAATGGGGAATGTACCTGTAGATGTCTTTGGGAAGCAAATCACAGTTCTTATAAGATACAGGACATCATTCTATGGATTCCTTGTATGACCTAAATCACAAGGTCAAGTCCTTTTTCACTAAACAGGCGACATCTACATTGATGTTCTTCTGTTGCATGTTGTTTCTGTGGGGCCTCTATCTATATCATATCTATCTATCTATCTATCTATCTATATCTATCTATATCATATCTATCTATCTCCATCTATCTATCTATCTATCTATCTATCTATATCTATCTATCTCATATCTATCTATCTATCTATATCTATCTATATAATATCTATCTATCTCTATCTATCTATCTATCTATCTATCTATCTATCTATCTAGCAAAGCATAAATGCAGTACACCAGATAGTTGAATCCAAAAAATAAAGTGGTTTATTCCATGGTGCAAAAAAGTAGTTACAATGTTTCAGTAGCCTCACGCCACCATTATCAAGTGAGCCAACTGAAACATCGTAACTACTTTTTTTTGCACCATGGAATAAACCACTTTATTTGTTGGATTCAACTATCTGGTGTGCTGCACGTATGCTTTGCTAGTTTGCTAGAATCCATCAGCTAGGTTCCTATACCTGCGTGCACCAACCTCACTTTTACTCCCTTGAATGTGCTGCTTCTATCCCTCTTATCTATCTCTCTATCATATCAATCTAATCTATCACATACTGTGGTGGCCCAGTACAGGAGTTGCACCCCTGTACCCTAGCTGCCCTGTCAGGCAGACTCCATTCTGTGACCCCTGGGTCCCCCCCCCCCCCTGCACCTGTGTCTTGTATAATGAATCCTAAGTGCCTATGCTATGTAATGCATTGTACATAAAATGTTATATACCTTGAAGAACTGTTATCATGTGATTGTAACCAGGGAAGGTACCAGTGACATGTGACCTACAGGGTGACCTGTGGGACCCCTCCTGAGTCTCCCCCCATTTAAGCCCTAGGTGGAGCTAGCTCACTCTCTATTTCTGCTTAGCTGAGTGCAGCAAGGTCAAGTCCTAAGAGTGTGTCTGGAGTCCAGAGGAGGCCTAAAGTCTACCACGCAGCCACAGACCCACAAGTCCACTACCCCCAGGTCCAAGTCAAAGCCTGGTAAGCTACAAAAGGGGTAAAGTCTGTCATAGTCAGTACAAGTCAAGTCTGTCTCAAGTCAGCGTGGCCCTGCATCAAATTGTCCAAGTCCACTATAAGTCCCAGCAAGCCCTGTGGTCTCTGAAGTCACTGGTCACCTCTTTGGGCCTAGCCCAGCTGTATAGACTTTTACACCCGTCTGACTCAGTAAAGTTGCTGTTGTTCTGTAACATAGCGTCGGAGTCATTATTTGCCCCGTGTCTAGCCCAGGATCCAGCGATATACCTTCAGGTGGTGTAGAGGATAAACCACGCCCTGGTGTCACGAACACAATGGCTTGACAATGGCTGGGTGAGCCAGCTTGACAATGGCCAAGCCAAGCTTGACGATGGCTGGCAGCCAGCCGAAACATTGCCACCACGTTTATGTGAATAAAGGACTGTTTATTTGCACCTTATGGGAGTGCTGTTGCCTGTTTGTTTGCTATTGGGGAGAATCTGCAACCAGGATCTAATGCGACTGTGTGCACCCTATCACTTTGTATGGACGTATAGCAGTGCTGCTGTCTTGGGACTTTTTAAAATCTATCTATCCATCACATATCTATCTGTCTGTCTATCTATCTATCACACATCTATCTACCTATCTATATCTATCTATCTAAAAAAACTCCAGAAGAGCAGCACAACAAATTTGAGAAAAACCGATGTAGTGGTGCACGCTGGATGTGAACCTTGGTGAGAGGTTCACATGTACTAGAAAAAAACAAGAGACCAGCAGCACACTGTGTGCTGCTGGTCTCTTGTTTTTATCTATCTATCTATCTATCTATCTATCTATCTATCTAAAACAGAATTATTCCTTGCAGCACACCCATAAAGTGATTCTCATGCTTGAGAATGGCGCCATGATGCTGCTGAAACGTTGTGCATTGTCCTAATGGGTGAATAAACTTCCACGTTTTTGCACTTTATGGGTGTGCTGCAAGGATTAATTCTGTTTTGGATTTACCTTCATGGTCTGCGATTGGGACCGTGTTATATGCCTGCCTGCCCCCCAAGATCTTTTGGAGTCCGTTTGGTTGTGCTGCTTCTGCAACTTCGTGTGGACTTATCTATATATCTCTATTTATCTATCTATCTATCTATCTCATATCTATAGTTTTCTATATATCTACATATCTATCTAACTCATATCTATTTATCTATCTCATAAATATTTATCTATCTACTTTTTCTATCTATACCTTAAAAATAATAAATTGTGTAAAAGTAGTAAACCATATACAAAGTACATACGTTTGGTATACTAACCTGGAGAATAAAGTCAATATGTCATGTATACCACACACAAAACACTATAATGAATTATTTAGAAAAAAAAAACACTGACAAAAATGGTGTTAATATTAATACCAACCCCCCAAAATAAAAAAAAATGATAATATGTATATATATAGCAAATTTTCCCCAAAATGGTACCAATGATAATATCAATCATCCATCCTGCACCCCAAAACCTTTGCAAACATAGAAAGGTGCCTGCAACACAGCCAAAATAAAAGGAGCCCCCCCCCCCCCTCAATTCACTAAGCGGGCCTTTATTTTGAGGCCTGTGGTTTAGTCCAGTAGAACACCATGACCACATATATTATTGAAAACTGTGGGGAAATTAGTGGAAAAAATATTCAGTTGTATTTCTAAGTCAATACTAGCTGTGTTACAGAAATAAAATTATTAAAATGGAATACCTGCAAAAAAAAAATTTGAATTTTGTGATATAACAGCCCTAAAACTAAGTGAAAGCTCGTTTATTAGCTTATTTACGGTTAAAAAGTTTAGATTTTTGAAAAGGGCTTGTTTGCAAATTGCATAATACCATTTGCTGTAGCAAACAATAAATGAATACACTGAGAGAAAACGAAACCAAAATCGTTTTAAGCAATGCAAAAAAAGACAAAAAAATTTACTAAATGTAGAAAAAATAACTGAAATTTTCTATAATTTTTTTGTAGGAAATTGGCTGTTTTTTAAGGCATAAAACCTGTAGAAAAACTGTGTGAGTGAGTGAGACTTAAGCACTATACCAGACTAAGGGTCTATACACACAACAGAATTTCCGCAGTGGAGGATTTCAGACTCCGGACCATCCTAAAGAATGAACACATGACACTGGCCCTCATTTACTTAGAAAATCGGGTTGTAAGTCTATGTTGCTTTCTTACCCGACTGCTTTTTTCCCCTGGTATTTATTATTATGTTGCATCCTGTTTGTCGCACGTGGGTTTTGTTGGTTTTGGTTTCCAACTCCTCTGAGTTGTCGGGATAAAATCCACAACAATTCAACAAATTCGGGTTGGAAACCTTTATAAATACGTGGAAAAGCTCAGAAATGTCGGGTTACGCCCCTTTTTCGGGTTTGGGAGAATCCACATCAGGTCCGTCGGGAAAAAATGTTGCATCCTGTCGCAGACTGGCGCACGATGTCTGCAATATGTTGCAGACAAAGATGCGCTAAAAAAAAACGACAAAATAAGTCGGGTTTAGAATAGTAAATGAGGGCCACTGTGTTGGCATGGTTACCTATGGGTGATAGATGCCAGTCAGTTGTCAGATGGATCCATCAGATACCCTGCCAGATACCTTTGACAAACACTGGGAGAAGCAGTGTGAATGGAGCCTAAAGCTACCCATAGGCATAAGATAAAAGTGTCTGAACTCAATTCCACTGGGATTGACGGATTATCTTAGTCAAGGAAACAGGGATATGACATGTTTCAGTATATTCAGCGCAAATCTCTGCTCTGCAGGCAATCCAAAATTTGCGGTGTAAGCATTGGCCTGCATGTATCAAGAGATGAAGCCGTCCAAAATCATGGTTTTCGATTAAAAACAAACAAACGGTGCAGCCGTGGTACATAGCCAGTTAGGGTCTGTAGTATGCTGCCACAATATCTGGACTAGTACAACCATATCCAGTTCAGGAATTTTAGCAGGGGCATACCAAGTAACCAAATGGCCCCATAGAAAAAAATGTAGTGGGGACCCATTCCTCAGAGATCACTGCTAGCAGCATGTAAAGAAAAGCTTATAACTGGTAACCCTGAGGCTATATTCACATGGTAGAATTCCACCGACAGGGGAGAGGCAGCAGAACATGCCGGCGCTAGGACTGCTCGGAAATGCGGCGTCTCATAGACAGAAAAAATAGACATAACTATTCTTTCTGCAGACACCAGAATCTAAATTTCCACACCAGAAACATCTTGCTCGAAAATTCTGCTGTGTGAACAGTGCAGCAGAATTCCATTGAGAATGTCCGTGTAGAATTTTTCTGTGGAATTCCGCAAGAAAATTCCATCATGTGAACATAGTGTCAGTCACAGGGCTGAGGCACACAGTGATGTCATAGTACAGGGACAGTGCCCACAGTGATGTCACAAAGTACAGGAGTAATGCTTACAGTGCTGTTACACTACAAAGATAATGGAGAAAAAGGAATGTCATTGTAATAATGGGAAAATGCAGGCATATTACAACACAGGAACAGTGATTTCACGATGCAAGAATAATGTATTGACATTACAAGTATAATGCAAAACTTAAATATCACAAAGTAAATTTAATCTCCATAGTAAAACATAGAATGGGGACACGTTCAATGTTCAATAATAGCTTAGGTATACTGTATTTCACCTTACTGTATAGCTTGCAGATTTTATGGTGTGTTCAGCATTTATCTGAATTGATTTGCACAGCAAAAAATCTCCACAACATAAAATCTGCATAAAACTTGCAGCGTATATAGTATGTGAACATATACCCTTAGTCTACGTAAAAATGGGCCTGCTATAGCCATCGTGCCCCATAGCATCTGCTCTGCCTGCTACCCTGGTAGTTATGCCCATGTATTGCAGCCTTAAAGGGTACCTCTCATCAAAAAAACATTTGATATATTATAGATTCATGTATGCAGAATAACTTTACAATTGCATGTTATTAAAAAATATGCTTCTTTCTATTAAATTTTCCACTTTGAAGAAATGACCACTAGGGGTCTCCCTACCAGTCCTGGCAGCAAGCATTTCAGACTCATGCTGGAGTCCTAAACACTACGAGCTGCCAGTCTGCTTTGTTCACAAAGCAGAACACTCAGAGCTGCCAGCCTGCTTTGTTCACAGCATGTTTGGCTGTGAACAAAGCAGGCTGGCAGCTCTGAGTGTTTAGGACTCCAGCATGAGTCAGAAATGCTTGCTGACAGGACTGATCGGGAAAAATACAATATAAAGAAGCATATTTTTCATTAACATGCTATTGGAAAGTTATTCAACATTCATTAATCTAAAATATATCAAAAGTTTATTTGATGAGAGGTACCCTTTAATTTAGACTGTAAAATGTGCTCACGTTATGACTGTGTGAATGATGTCTAATAATATTTTTCCATAAATTAACATAGAAATAGTTGATACATATTAAAATTCAGAAATTCTAACATTTCTCACTGCATATTGGGATAGACCTATTAGCTGAAAGAGAAACACATGATCTCTGACCCATGGCCTCTATAAAGCTGCACGCCAAACAGATCTATAAATATACTTTATGATGCAAAACAATGTACCGAGCTAGTGAATGAAACAGCAGAAGTTATGTTTCCACTTTCTGAGTTGGTCACTTCATTGGGAATGATTGTCATCTTGGTCTGAGAGTCTCCGGAGACTTGTCCGGCATTGATGGGCAGGCTGCAGGAATGCCCTGACTCCACTCATTAGTGCAGCCTCCTGCCAGGCCCTGGCTCTGGGTGTCCTGCCGAGCCTGCCCTTGATCTGTGATGTATGGGATACAGCGATAGGGCAGACAGACATTTTGTCCACATGGAGCCTCCATGACCCAAGCTTAACCATTAACTGCGCTTCTTTGAACTGAATGTAATTACTCTAATTGCCCTGTCGGATATTTTTATTTGCTTTTATTCTCATATGCTTTAATATTATCATTGTTTTAAATGTCACTTAGTAACATAATAAAAAAGGTGCAGCAGAGAGGAGCCCAGCCAATGGTCATTATTATGTATGAACACGCAGCTTATTCTTACACCTCAGCTGTGCCTGACAAAATGTGTAATACAATAAGGCTCCTTTCCCACTATATGTTGCTCCATTTTAAAGACCCGTTGCAATGTCCCGTTAAGAAAACCCTTAAAAATGTCCGTTAAACAGCCGTTACAAAATCCCATTCAAGTCTATGGAATTTTTTGATTATACGTTATCACCCGTTATAGCCCATTATGAATAACTAACGTTATTTGTGACGGGAGAAAAAAATGTTACATGCAGAGATGAGCGAATTTTTGAAAAAATTCAATTCGGCCGATTCGATGAATTTTCCCCAAAAATTTGTTTCGGCCCGAGTTTATTCACGGCGAATCGCTATTAAAAACGGCTATTTCTGGCCTACAGAGAGCTCAATAGGGGTGTAGAACACATTGCATTGCCACAACACGCATAGGGAGTGTGCTGTGTTAGTGAAATAATACTGTTATTCAGTATGACATGCAGATTACAGGCATTGCTATTAGAATTACTGCCGCATAGCATCTGGATGTGGTAATTTATTACAATTTTTTTAAATCCTTTTTGGGGGACCCATTCTGGTGAACATCAAGCTAATGGTCCGCCGCGAGACGAGCTAGCGCCTGTTCCAGCCCCTGACTCTCAGTGTCCCCCCCCCTCCAACAACTGTCTTACTCTGTGTGTGTGTGGAACTGCGAATGTTTCATTTAATCAGTTATGGTTCATTGTTATCGCTCCAACCTGGTTTAATCGGATTCTTGTGGTAATTCCAGAGGTAATATATGACGACGACTAGAGAGGAGTGAATTTTAAAAAAATTTGATTCGCTCATCTCTATTGAGGACCCATTGGAGGGCAAGTCTGGTGCCAGCAGCCGTGGTAATTCCAGCTCCAATAGTGTATAATTGCTGCAGTGTATAATTTTCTGTAGTGAAAAAGCTCGTATTTGTATCTTAAAATCGAGCTGGCGGTCCACTGTGAGGCCAGCTACCGCCTGTCCCAGCCCCTGCCTTTCAGCACACCCCCATGCTCTGAGTTTCCACTTGAAAAGGGAGGGACTGCAGTACCAGCAACTTGGACAGGAGCACATTCAGCTTCTGTGCCATTGGATAAGTGGGCGCATAAAGCTAGAAGTGGCTGCAGTGAAAAAGCTCGTACTTGTATCTTAAATTTGAGCTGGTGGTCAAGCTACCACCTGTCCCAGCCCCTGCCTCTCAGCGACCCCCCCCCCCCCCCCCGACTGTGAAAATGTTTTATTTAATCAGCTATGGTTCATTGTTATCGCGCCAACCTGTGTCATTGGATTATTGTTGTAATTCCACAGGTAATATATGACATCAACGACCATAGGGCCTAAGTCATGAAAAGATTACATTGATTTATTTAAATTTAAGATTTTGATTAGATTCACAAGTTTAATGTCCCGGGTGCTCGAAGCGTTTACTTTGAACTAATACTGTATGACCACAAAACCCAATATAAGTCACATGGCGGCACAATGACAGAGCCTAGACAGCCTGACAAGACCATAGGGCCTCACAATTGAAAAGATTAACGATATTTTAAAGATATCTTAAAGATTTTAGATAGATAAAAATTTTAAAAGTTTAATTTAAGGTGCCAACAGCATGAGGAGACCATATGGTGGCACAATGATACAGCCTGGAGGTGGTTTCAGCATGAGGAGACCATAATGTGGCAGAATGACACAGCCTGGAAGTGGCAACAGCCTGACAAGACCATGGGGCCTCAAAATTGAAAAATATTTACAATATTTTGGAAAATTTTAATTGAAGATTTAAAATAGATTAAGATTAAGTTTCATTTAATGTGCCAGCAGCATGAGGAGACCACATGGCCATGGTGTGTCTGGGTCCTTTGTCTCGTCTTCCTCATCACCCTGTAACTACACAGCCTGCTCCTCCTCTCCTGTCAGATGACTATAAAAAACACCCATTTTGCAAAACCTTGCCTGAGCTCTATTGTCCCCCTCTCCCTCCAGTTCAGCCCCCACAGGGCTCATATGGCCTTGAGATGTAGTTGCCACGTCTTTAGTGCTCTGACCAGCCATCTTTTCCAACACATGTTGAAGGATATGAAGCAGTGGAATGGCATTGTTCATCCCGTAATCCTGGCGACTGGCTAATAATGTGGCTTCCTCAAAGGGCCTGAGCCCTTTGAAGTTGTCACGTATGAGCTGCCACTGGTTGACATTGAAGTTACACAGGGGAGTCCCCCTATCCGCTTGGATCATCAAGAAATCTGTGATGGCTTTTCTCTGTTCGTATAGTCGGTCCAACATATGGAGGGTGGAATTCCAACGTGTGGAAACGTCGCAAATAAGACTATGTTGGGGGATGCCGTTCTGACGCTGTAGCTCAAGGAGGGTTTGCTTTGCGGTGTACGAAGTGGCTGAAGTGCATGCAAAGTTTTCTTCCCATTGTTAGGATGTCTTGCAGATGGGGATAACACTTCAGGAACCGCTTGACAACCAGATTGAACATGTGTGCCATGCAGGGCGCATTGGATCAGGCTTCCTTGAAGCAGCGCAGATAAGATGTTCTTTCCATTGTTGGTCACCATGTCGGTTCTTTCCATTGTCGGTTCCCACTTCCAGTTTTCGAGGAGTAAGCCATAATTTGATTTCTTGATGAATGACACAGCCTGAAGGTAGCGGAAGCATGAGGAGACCATATAGTGGCAGATTGACCAAGCCTGGAGGTGGCAGCAGCAAGAGGAGACCATAGGGCCTTTAAAATTGAAAAGATTTCAAGATTTTTATTTTAAAATTTTAATTGAAGATTTTAAATAGATTAACATAAACATTTTTATGTAATGTGCCAGCAGCATGAGGAGACCACATGGTGGCACAATGACATAGCCTGAAGGTGGCACCAGCATGAGGAGACCAAAATGTGGCAGAATGACCAAGCCTGGAGGTGGCAGCAGCAAGAGGAGACCATATGGTGACAGAATGGCATAGCCTGGAAGTGGTGGCAGCCTGACGAGACCAAAGGGCCTCACAATTGAAAAGAATATATTTTTTAAATTGCATGTGGCCATGTTAACATCCTCCGGATACTTGAGGAAAAACGGCCACACCGCAGGGTAACTGATTTTCCCCACAACAGTCTGCACTGACTGACTGCTACTGCCACCAACATCAGGGACCCCTGTTCCACTACCTCAGGGGCAGGTAGGCTGCCGGGAAGCAGGTGGTGATGAAGATGAAGCCCCTTCTGCACCCGGATCCCAAGTGCGGTCGGCTTCATCATCATCGAGTTGTATCTGCACGTCACTGATGTCCTCCTCAGGTTTCTCAACAGTGTGTGCTTCAGGAGCCCAAACGCTCCCAACACCACTTACTAGGCCACTCTCCTCATCACTACTTGCCCACCTAGCGAAGGAAGCGGGAGATGTCTCCTCCACTTCTTGGCTGGGCAGTAGCTGCTGACTGTCCTCTAGTAGACCGTCCTGACTAAAAAGTGGAGCTGAACCCACAGCATAGGATACTTCTATGGGGGAGAGAACAGCATAGGACAGAGACAATTGGAGGACAGGGACTGTTCCCGGCAATTCCAACTGAGGAACCCACCAACTGTTGAATGGGGGTGTCAGATGTCACTTGTGATGAAGTGGATGACCGAGTTAACTAGTCAATGACAGCAGATGGGTTGCTGGTCGAGACACACTGCTAGCTGATATGAGGACCTTAGGCCTCTCACTGCGACTTCTGCTGCCAGTTGCCCCTAGTCTGCTGCGACCCCTGTCTGCGCCTGATGAATTTAGGCCTCTGCTACTCCTCTGTGCACGTTCTGGCAGTTCTCTGCCTGACATACTTAGTGCGTTCATGAGGGGAGGACAATATGCTCCACTACACTTAAAACAGTATTTGTCTAGAACAGTAGCAGGTGTGTACTTTTGGCTGGCCTTTCACAGTAACTAGGCCCTTAGGACTATAACAAGAACAAAATGGTACACCATGTAGATATACGTACGTGGCATGCACTTATAAAGGGAGTACAATACGCTCCACTACTCTTAAAATAGTATTTGTCTAGATCAGCACGGCAGCCGGAGGTCCCCTCACCTGCCTCCGCTGTCTTCCGGGAGTCTTCTGCTCTGATCTGGCTTCCCGCAGACCAGAGCAGAAGATGACCGATAACCCTGATCAGTGCTATGTCCTATACATAGCACTGAACAGGATTAGCAATCGAATGATTGCTTTAAATAGTCCCCTATGGGGACTATTAAAGTGTAAAAATAAAAGTAAAAACATTTAAAAAATAAAGTAAAAAAAATGTGAAAAACCCCCTCCCCCAATAAAAACGTAAATTGTCCCATTTTCCCTATTTCACCCCCAAAAAGTGTTAAAAAAAATATTTTATATACATATTTGGTATCGCCGGGTGCGCAAATATCTGAACTATTAAAATAAAATGTTAATGATACCGTACGGTGAACGGCGTGAATGTAAAAATAAATAAAAGTCCAAAATAGCTGCTTTTTTTTTTTTTATAACATTTTATTCCAAAAAAATGAATAAAAATGTATTAAAAGTTTTATATAAGCAAATATGGTATCAATAAAAAGTACAGATCACGGCGCAAAAAATGAGCCCTCATACCGCCGCTTATACAGAAAAATGAAACAGTTATAGGTCTTCAAAATAGTGGGATCTTAACCCCTTAAGGACCCAGCCAATTTTCACTGTAGGACCCGGCCATTTTTTGCACATCTGACCACTGTCACTTTAAGCTTTAATAACTCTGCAATGCTTTTACCTTTCATTCTGATTCCGAGATAGTTTTTTCGTGACATATTCTACTTTACATTAGCGGTAAAATTTTGTCGATACTTGCATCGTTTCTTGGTGAAAAATTCCAAAATTTGATGAAAAAATTAAAAATTTTGCATTTTTTTTAACTTTGAAGCTCTCTGCTTATAAGGAAAATGAATATTCCAAATAAATTATATATTGATTCACATATACAACATGTATACTTTATGATTGCATCATAACGTTGACATGTTTTTACTTTTGGAAGAGATCAGAGGGCTTCAAAGTTCAGCAGCAATTTTCCAATTTTTCACAAAATTTTCAAGATCAAAATTTTTCAGGGACCAGTTCTGTTTTGAAGTGGATTTGAGGGGCTTTCATATTAGAAATGCCCAACAAATGACCCCATTATAAAAACTGCCCCCTCAAAGTATTCAAAATGACATTCAAAAGGTTTGTTAACCCTTTAGGTGTTTCACAGGAATAGCAGCAAATTGAAGGAGAAAATTCAAAATCTTCATTTTTTACACTGGCATGTTCTTGTAGACCCAGTTTTTGAATTTTTACAAGAGGTAAAAGGAGAGAAATCTTTCTAAAATGTGTAGCCCAATTTCTCTCGAGTAAGGAAATACCTCATATGTGTATGTTAAGTGTACGGCGGGCGCAGTAGAGGGCTCAGAAGGGAAGGAGCGACAATGGGATTTTGGAGAGTGAGTTTTTCTGAAATGGTTTTTGTGGGGCATGTCGCATTTAGGAAGCCCCTATGGTGCCAGAACAGCAAAAAAAAACAAAAAACACATGGCATACTATTTTGGAAACTACACCCCTCAAGGCACGTAACAAGGGGTCCAGTGAGCCTTAACACCCCACAGGTGCTTCACGACTTTTTGTTAAAGTTGGATGTGTAAATGATTTATTTATTTTTTTCCACTAAAATGCTAGTTTTCCCCAAAATTTTTAAGGGATACTAGGACAAAATGCCCCCCAAAATTTGTAACCCCATCTCTTCTGAGTATGGAAATACCCAAGTGTGGACGTCAAGTGCTCTGCTGGCATTTTGGCTTTTGAAAAGTGAATTTTGCTGAAATGTTTTTTGGAGGGCATGTCGCATTTAGGAAGCCCCTATGGTTCCAGAACAGCAAAAAAAAAAAAAAAAAAAACACATGGCATACTATTTTAGAAACTACACCCCTCAAGGAACACAACAAGGGGTACAGTGAGCCTTAAAACCTCACGGGTGTTTGACGACTTTTTGCTAAAGTCGGATGTGTAAATGAAAAAAAAAAAATTTTCTCACTAAAATGGTTTCCCCCCACATTTTATATTTTTACAAGGGGTAAAAATGACCCCCAACATTTGTAACCCCATTTCTTCTGAGTATTGAAATACCCAATGTGTGGACATCAAGTGCTCTGCTGGCGCACTACAATGCTCAGAAGAGAAGGAGCACCATTGAGCTTTTGAAGACAGAATTTGGTTGGAATAGAAGTCGGGGGCCATGTGCGTTTACAAAGCCCCCCCCCCTGTGGTGCCAGAACAGTGGACCCCACCACGTGACCCCATTTTGGAAACTACACCCCCCACAGAATTTAATAAGGGGTGCAGTGAGTATTTACACCCCACTGGCGTTTGACAGATCTTTAGAACAGTGGGCTGTGCAAATTAAAAATTACATCTTTAATTTTCACGGACCACTGTTCCAAAAATCTGTCAGACACCTGTGGGGCGTAAATGCTCACTGTAACCCTTATTACATTACGTGAGGGGTGTAGTTTCCAAAATTGGGTCATATGTGGTGGGGGTCCATTGTTCTGGCTCTATGGGGGTTTTGTAAACACACGTAGCCTTAAATTCCGGACAAATTTTATCTTAAAAATCCCAATGGTGCTCCTTCTCTTCTGAGCATTGTAGTTCGCCGGCCGAGCACTTTACATCCACATATGGGGTATTTTCTTACTCAGAAAAAATGGGGTTACAAATTTTGGGGGGCTTTTTTTCTATGTTTCCTTGTGAAAATGAAAAATTTTGGGTAACACCAGCATTTTTGTGAAATTTTTTTTTTCATTTTTCTATCCAACTTTAATGAAAATTCGTCAAACACCTGTCGGGTGTAAAGGCTCACTATACCCCTTGTTACTTTCCCTGAGGGGTGTAGTTTCCAAAATGGGGTCACATGTGGGTATTTATTTTTTTGCTTTTATGTCAGAACCGCTGTAAAATCAGCCACCCCTGTGCAAATCACCAATTTAGGCCTCAAATGTACATAGTGCGCTCTCACTCTTGAGCCTTGTTATGTGCCCGCAGAGCATTTTACGCTTACATATGGGGTATTTCCGTACTCAGGATAAATTGTGTTACAAATTTATTATTTTTTTTTTCCTTTTAACACTTGTGAAAATAAAAAGTAAAGGACAACACCAGCATGTTAGTGTAAAATGTAAAAAATTTTTACACTGACAGGCTGGTGTAGCCACCAACTTTTCCTTTTCATAAGGGGTAAAAGGAGAAAAAGCCCCCCAAAATTTGTAACGCAATTTCTCCCGAGTACAGAGATACCCCATATGTGGCCCTAAACTGTTTCCTTGAAATACGACAGGGCTCTGAAGTGAGAGAGCGCCATACGCATTTGAGGACTAAATTAGGGATTGCACAGGGGTGGACATAGGGGTATTCTACACCAATGATTCCCAAACAGGGTGCCTCCAGCTGTTGCTAAACTTCCAGCATGCCTGGACAGTCAGTGGCTGTCCGGAAATGCTGGGAGTTGTTGTTTTGCAACAGCTGGAGGCTCTGTTTTGGAAACACTGCCGTACGATACGTTTTTCATTTTTATTGGGGGGACAGTGTAAGGGGGTGTTTATGTAGTGTTTTACCCTTTATTATGTGTTATCGTAGTGTAGTGTTTTTAGGGTACATTCACATGGACGGAGGTTTATAGTGAGCTTCCCGCTAGAAATTTGCGCTGCGGTGAAAAATTTGCCGCAGCTCATACTTGAAGCAGGAAACTTACTGTAAACCTGTCCGTGTGAATGTACCCTGTACATTCACATGGGGGAGGCAAACCTCCAGCTATTTCAAAACTACAACTCCCAGCATGTACTGACAGACCGTGTATGCTGGGAGTTGTAGTTTTGCAACAGCTGGAGGCACACTGGTTGGAAAACCTTCAGTTAGGTTCTGTTACCTAACTCAGTATTTTCCAACCAGTGTGCCTATAGCTGTTGCAAAACTACAACTCCCAGCATGTACTGATCACCGAAGGGCATGCTGGGAGATCTAGTTATGCAACAGCTGGAGGGATCGCAACTACAACTCCCAGCATGCCGAGACAGCTGTTTCGGCATGCTGGGATTTGCAGTTTTGCAACATCTGGAGGGCTACAGATAGAGACCACTGCACTGTGATCTCCAAACTGTGGACCTCCAGATGTTGCAAAACTACAAATCCCAGCATGCACAGACAGCAAACAGCTATGTGGGCATGCTAGGAGTTGTAGTTTTGCAAGATCTGGAGGGCTACAGTCTCAGACTGTAGCCCTCTAAATGTTGCTAGGCAACTTACCGGCTTCCATCGGATCCAGGGAGCCATCCTCTTCTGCCGCACGACATCGCCGCCCGCGCCAATCCCCGCCGCTGATCCCGTCCCGCAGCTTCCACTGACGGGTATGTGTATCTTCGGCGTTCGGTCCCCGTCGTTTCCCCGTTCTGCCCCGCCTATTGTGGATGGGCAGAATGGGGAAAACAAAAGTAAACCCCCCCCCTGCCCCTGATCTGCTATTGGTGGTCGCGTCTAGACCACCAATAGCAGAGATAGGAGGGGTGGCACCTCTGCCACCTTACTTCTATCACTACAGGGGGATCGTGGGTGTCTTAGACAACCGCGATCCCCCTTATATTCCGGGTCACCGGGTCACCATAGACCCGTATGACCCGACACGGTGCAAATCGCAAGTGTGAATTCACTTGCGATTTGCGCCGATCGCCGACATGGGGGGGGTCTGATGACTCATCAGACCCCCCTGGGCATTTGCACGGTGTGCCTGCTGATCGATATCAGCAGTCACCCCAGTCCGGTCCCCGCCAGGCGCGCGGCGGGGACCGAAATTCCCACGGGCGTAACAAAATTGGATTTGTCCAAGTCTTGCTACTAGATTCATATTTCATAGGCTGAGCACATATGATGTATGAAATTAACTGCCCATTGAATACAATAAGATTTCGCTGTCCCATTAATGGAAAATGGTCATCCGTTCACCCACACTATAACCCGATACACCGGGTTATACTGCGGATGAACAGGAGACCAATGCAGACTGCTATACTTACCTGCAGTCCCGAGCCCCGATCCTCCAAAGGTCCCCCTTTTCCAGCGCTGACTTGCATTTTGAGGCTGGCTCGCTGGCTAGATTTAAATACTCATAATCGCTGGTCACGTGAGCGCTCAGTAAGCACGAGCGCTCACGTTACCAGCACTTATGAATCCTTTAAGACAGGGAAATTCCACATTCTTCAAAAATGTAAGATCAGTCAATGGGGCAAAGTTTGGTGTTCTGAGAACACAAAAATTCTGTGCATGGTGAACATAGCCTTACTCTGTTTCTGGCCAAAAGAAGGTAAGTGGTGGTGGTGCTGTGCATTCCGAGTTAAATGGGTACTCTGGGGAACTTAACCCATAGTCCATTTTTCTCTTTAATCAACCTTTTTAAATTGTCTAAATATAATTCATTAGCTATATAGAGAAGTTTTCCCTCTTTTGTTGTCACTTACGTGCATTAAGTGAGGCAATGACATCATCCAGCCATCTACTCTTTCTCTGTCCAAGTCCCTCTCTGAAAGAAGCCCCCACCATACTGAAAGACACAGGCCACATGGTTTCTGCCCTGCACTGATGACACATTCGCTATTAGTGCTAAGAACTGGAAGGTGTGTATCGTCTCAGCCAATCAGACACTAAACTTCTCTCTGCTCACACTGATTGTTGGGAGATGTAGGCAAGGGAAGGGAATGATGGCAAAGAATATCAAGCAGCAAGAGAAGGCAACAGGGGCCACAGGGGCCATGCATGTCAGGCAGGATGGTTTACAGGAAACATACCCAGGTAGTGCGGTGGCTTTGGAGCTATATATATGGAATGCTGCCAGATAATCTGCCTGTGTAAAAAAGGCAGTGATCAGCAAAAGCTTGTTTTTAGGTTGATCGCATCTTTGGTGTGGCCAATAAATTCATCATTATTGGCAGCACATCTTCTGTGTAAACATGTAAACACAATTGATTAAGCCTTCTGATGGCTAAACAAACTAGTGCCAATCACAGAGATCAGCTCTTGTTATCTGTAGTCCATCAGCCTGTCTAAAAAGGACCTAAGACTCACTTGTTCATGCACTCAGCACCCAGCCCAGTAAGTGTAGTGCGAAATCCAAATTTTCAATTGAATCTAAATCGAATTTATGGCCAATTCGCATCAAATCGATCAATACAAATTTCAGGAGAATTGTTGATCTTTAGTAACATTGTTAAAAAATTATTTTTTTTTTTTTTTGGATTACCCCAATAAATTGCAATCCTGCCCAAACAGATATATTCCAACATGATAAATAACTAGATCTTTACCATTTCTTGTAGCAAAATGAAGCTTATACTATTATACATTAGACTTTAAAGAGGAGAAACTGCCTTATAGACTTTAAGGGTTGGTAAGACATCTACCCATGTATTAATAAGAGGACAGCCCCCTGGTACAGATGGATTTGGATAGGTTGGAGGCTTGGGCTGAGAAATCTAGCACTAATGTAAGGTTATGCACATGGGAAAGAAAACCTCTATTCCAAGATTTCTTACTAAATAGGAAAATTGGGTAAAACTGACATAGTAAAGGGCTTTTAGTTAACAATAAATCTAATTGTAGCAACCAGTGTAAGGCTTGGTTCACACCACGTTTTTCAAATACGGTTACCGTATATGGTTTTCCGCTAAAAAACGTATGGCAAAAACCGTATGCAACCGTATACAACGTATGACTTCAAATTAAAACATATACGGTTTTTCCCCGTACGGTTCTATCTGTTTGCATCAGTTTTTGCCAACGGTTTTGCTATTTTGTTGGAATTAGTTTTCCAGCAATTTAATAAAGTTACTATTGTTCTATTGAAATTCCTTCTGCGCATGTGTCAACTCCAAAAACGGATTAGAAAAACCGTGTGCAACCGTATTCTGAAATTCTGTGTTCGGTTCTCATAGACAACAATGTTAAAAGAACCGCATACGGTTCGCATACAGTTTTTCAACCGGAGGCAAAAACGTGGTCGACAGCGTTTTTGCCTACGGTTGAAAAATCGGCAAAACCGTATCCGAGGCAAAACGGATGCAACCGTACACAACATTTGGAATACGGTTTACAATGCATTCTCTATGCATACGGTTTCAGATACAGTCATATACGTTATTTTGCGGAAAACCGTATACGGTTACCATATTTGAAAAACATGGTGTGAACCCAGCCTAAGGCAGCTGCTGCCAAGGCAAATAAGATCATAGGGTGCATTAAAAGGAGCATAGATGTACACAACATGAAGATAGTTCTACCACTGTACAAATCACTTGTCAGGCCGCACATAGGATATTGTGTGCAGTTCGGGGGACAAGTATACAAGAAAAACATAGTGGAAGTTGAGCAGGTTCAAAAGTGGCCAACCAGAGTAATACTTGGAATGGGGGAGACTACAGTACCCAGAAAGATTATCAGAATTAGTTTACAAAATAGATGGCTTAAAGACAGCTGGAAATTCAGCAGTGTGTAAGGGCCCTAAATAATTCCTTTCTATTTGGTGTAGAAGCCCTCTGGAGTTTGCCCCTTGTTATACAGTCCTAAGTATAAATAGATCTGTATTGACCTTTGATAGTACACTGCAACACACAGCAACAATTGTTCAGCACAAATGAAAGATTCAGGATATGTCCATTCTTTTGACGGAATACAACTGGACTGCATTGCCGTCTATAGAGACAGCACATGTCCATGTGGTCCTAACGCTGATCATTTCGGCAGCGCCCACTGCTGACAAAATCTCTGCTTACAATATCTCTGGGCAGAGATTCAGCAGTGTAGTCAAACCCATACTGTAAAAGCAGTGAGACCAGAACTTTTGACCAGAGGACATTTTCATGGTGAACTCTTTGGAGTCTGATGAGTCATTGATCCAGGGATTCATTCAGATTTAGGGTGTTTTGTTTCCTGAAGATGAGGAAAATTGTTGTCAGGAACTTACACTTTCCTTGCTCCCTCTGCGAGCATTCTTGGATTTTCCTGGGGATCTGCCCCACCGAGCACAGGGCTGCTCGCCAGAATGGAAGGGGGGTGCAAAGTGCCCAATAAGTGGGTGGGGATGCCATGCCAATAAGCTCAGTACTCCCTTTAAACAGGTTCTGCTGGCACAGAAACCTGTGATTTTTGGTTCCTATATCGTATACGCATTGTACTGTAGCCTGGTCCTGAACTTTTTTTAGTTACTTTACTCTTACTTCTGCTTTTCTATTTGGACCTAAACAGGGGTGAGTCCTGGGATATAACGTGTGGGAACTCACCTAAGACTTCCACTCAATGGCTGGTCCTGCAGGACTCCTGCTAATCAGAACGGTGTTACTTCTGTGGAAAAAGTGCAGGAACTCAGGTCCTACACGTTCCTGCAGGACTTGAGTCCTGGACCTAAACCTGTGTCTCCTGATTAGACCCCTGCTTGTTGTTGTTTTTGCCTTTGGCTCTGATTCTCTGCTGTGTTGTCCTCCTGGTTCTCACCCTCTGGCCTTTTTTTCAGCTTTTTCCCTCTTTGTATACTGACTCTGTCCTTGACGTGACCATTTTGGTTTTGTCCTGGCCTGTCTGACCCTCCTGTTTGTGCCCCATGCACTTAGTGAGCAGAGGAACCATCAATCAGGGAGAGTGGTCAGGGTAAGTTCAGGGCTGCACTGTTCCCTACCATCTGTGACAATTCTTTATGTTTTTTGTGCCCTCTTCTGGATAATAGGCCAACACTGCAGGATAATAGGCCAAACTGGATGGACATCTTTTGAATGATGGAAGTCTTTGCTTAGACTTTCAAACAGGGCTCAAGTCCTGCAGGAACATGTGGGAACTAAGTTCCTGCACTTTTTCCAACAGCAGGAACACTGTTTCCATTAGCAGGAGTCCTGCAGCACCAGCCCATGAGTGAAAATCTTGGGTGAGTTCCCACACTTTCTTTACCCAGGACTTGACCCTTTTTGTAAACCATTTTACTATATTATTGTACTATGCTAATGGTATTGTCACAAATTATGCCTGCTGTTCCCAGGAGGTGCAGGTGGAAGCAGGTGACTGTAAATCATTAAAATGTCTTGGAATCCCCAAAAAGCCTTACTGAATCACTTGTTGAACAAGTTTACAAATAGATTCCACTGCCATAGAAGTAGATGTGAATTCTCTAAACCATAAGTTGTATTATGATGGCTTAACTGGGGTGTGGACTCCATCAGACCCCTTGGTCTTCACCTTTAACTTCCTCATAGAGCTATGGACTGTGCGTCAGGAGGTTTGCCAGGCCACGGTCCCTAGAAAAGCCATGGATTGGCTGCAATAGCGCTGATGTAATAGTATTATAGTCAGAAATGTGGATATGAAGAGGCCAGAAAGTAGCAGGCCAGGAACATAGTCAGGAACAGATCTGTAGGTTCCAAAATCACTATTCCAGGAGCAGAGACAATTTTTAGGAACAATGCCTAGGTCAGAATGGGGATCAATGAAGAGTCACACCAAGATAACAATAACAACAATAGAACAGGGAACAAAGAGCCAGAAGACAGAGTCCCACAAACAGTAGGCAAGGCATGACATCATTCTGACATCATCTTCATGCACCTTTACCATGTGATACTGCTGAGCAGCTAGAGCGGGTGAGCTGCAGCTATGTTTAGCAGGTCAAAATCCAAAGGAGCCAAAGCAAGACAGAAGGAAATGACGAGTCACCTAACAACCAAAAGCAAACCTTGGTCTTCACTGGAACTAGACAAGGTCACTAACAGTCCAATTGAGGACGCTACATTTAGTTCTGCTGGAAAAATGGGGAAATGCACAGAAACAGTATGCCCCTCTGAAATTGGAGGCATACAGAGACGAGTAGACATAGTATGGAGCTGTAAGACTGTTGTGTGAATGAGCCTTATAAGGGCATTCCTATGAGGTGAAAGATGCTTGTATCTAGAGAAGATGCATGTGTATACTAATACAAATGGCCTGCATGTGGCCAAAAATTCCCTGGTTAGAGCAAAGTATAAATATCAACAACAAATAACAGTGCTGATAGAAGGGTACTCCATAAGACTTAGCTTTTATTAGGTATACTCTAAAAGCCACCAGAGTAACCAAAAAGTGCTCAGAAAATTACCGGCACCAAATAATAAATAAGGTGTGAAGAAATTACCACATAGCAATGTGGATTTTACAAAATGCCGCAAGTTAATGATATCCAGTCAGCATAGTACCCAACGCGTTTCTGCCACGGTAGTGTGGTGTCATCAGGGGACCTATTATATAATAATGAATGGTATAAGGGCTGTTCGGCTAAGCCCACCATACATTAGTTAACTGCGTGCATAAGAATAAAATAAAAAACTATTTATACAGAGAACAATGGTTACACAAATGGGGAGACACCCGATACTTAGTGTACTACCCCTAGCAAGGCTACAGGACATTTATTACAGGGCATAATAACTGCAGTCATCAAAGGGATATGTCCCTGTAAAGTCCGTGGATACGATTAAGTCGCCATTGCTTCCAGGATTGGTTCTTGGTGCAGCGCTCCTACCCGCAGTGGCGGGGATCCGTGTTACGGCTACTGGGCGCTCACCTGCTTGTCCTACCTTTTCTTGCCCCCCACCCCTCCTCACACACACGTTCTGCCTGGTAAAGTGTCTGCTGCATCTAAGCTGAGACTAAATGGAGAGGTGGCAACACATTTGCATCTATTTCTTCATTCACTTTTGGGAGTTAGGGAATCAGAGGACCCACATTTTAACACTTTTAAGGTGTATGTACAACTAGTATATAGGTTATCTGTAATGCTAATGACTGACTGTAAAGGTTGTCACTCCATGAATATTTGGTGCTGCCTTCAGTTTTATTTTCTTGCTTTTTATGTTGTGTGAGTGACCATGACTAGATTAATGTTAATTGCATCTGCTTTTGTCTCTCTCTCTATTCCTTGGCCCAGTGTAGCACTTAGGTCAGTGAAGATCTAGTAATAAAAGGTTTTACTCATCCAGATCTTAGTAGTACAATTAAAGGATTGTAAGGATTAAGAAAGGTAAATTGAATCAGCCATGTCTGAATCCTGCCTCTTAAGCAAGCTGTGCCATTATGTGTTACCTTTACATGGATTAGGACTAAAGCCCTTTATATGGGCATTTCTGTTCTGTATCACATGGTAAAAACTTCAACAATACAGTTTATTTACTTTGATGCTATTGAATAATGTGTTTTATTATGGCACCTCCACCAAGAATGTGGGCTGAAAACTTTACCAAGCTTGTTGTAGATTTTTCACAATGATGAATGATGGGATCTTAGTGTCCTTATTAGAGATGAGCGAATCGAAGCTGACGA